>NC_092721.1:162190028-162441387 GCF_047496885.1 Scyliorhinus torazame | reverse complement strand
GCCCTGAAGACAGATCCAAAATATTTGTCCAATGTTGCTGCCAATTCCTCGTTTCCCATTATTAATTCATTGGCCTCTTCCTTTTTCTATATGTTTGTTAAAGCTCCTACTCACTTTCATAATCAGAGCCAGTGCAACCACTTAAGCAAACTAAGCAGTCATCTAGGATGGCAAATTTTAGGGCAAGGGCAGCACAAAACTGAATGAACTAGTCATGAAACTACATAAATAACCAAACAGGTATGAAAATGAAATGTCTAGATCTACTGGTATACATTGACATATAGTGACAAGCATATACATTTTCATGTACTTACATTGTTGACTTTCCCACAATTTCATATGATATTTGTCATTCCTTTTATGTGCCAGTTTTCCAAATTTGAAAATTACATAACTGTTCCAAAACTACGATTCAATACATAATATCAAAGAACGTAATTTAATCTAGCCACTCGGTCATAATGATTATTGATTGTGTAATTTGTACATATCATCCAATTACTGTTGCAGGAAAACCTAACATTACATCATGTGAGCCTTCATTTCCTAGAGTTCATATCCTGTGAAAAGTGTAAGCAATGAGAATGTACAATCAGTATCATAATATTCTCCTTTTCCATGTAAAATATATCTGTAATTATAAATGCAGAATTTCTTTTTTACCATTGCTCAGTAAACGTTTGTCAAAAGGAGTGCTAATCGGCACCAGCGTGAGCACTTGCTGGGGAGGCCGCTGAATGGCGGGAGGCCAGGGCTGCACCTGGCGCAGTGGTTAGCACTGCTGTCTCACAACGCCGAAGACCCGGTTTCAATCCCGGCCCCGGTCACTGTCCGTGAGGAGTTTGCACATTCTCCCCATGTCTGCGTGGGCCTCACCCCCACAACCCAAAGATGTGCAGGTTAGGTGGATTGGCCATGCTAAATTGCCCCTTAATTGGAAAAAAATAATTGGGTACTCCAAATTTATACGAAAAATAAAAAAATAAAATGACAGGAGACTGTTGCATGGAAATGGGGCTTAAGTGGTAATAATTGATTTCGCGCCACACAACGGCGATCCCAAATTCGCCTACGAGAGTGGGCCGGTTGCCACCTGGTGCAGACCTTGACTTAGGCCTCTCGCATTATTCATCGGCCTCCTAACGCTTGAGTGAGAGAGTAACAAGACGGAAGAATCGTGCCTCAAGTGTTGGCGCTGGGACTGAATTGCGTGCGGTTCCTGTTCCCGTTGAGGATGCTATTTGTAGAGCAATTCAGGACATGTTAATAGGCCAGCAATCTGTCCATGTGAATCTAGAGGAATTCACATTCCCACTGACATTGGATTTGCTGGGCTGGAAGTAGTACTGGAGAGCATAAGCTGGAGCTGCTTATAAGCACTCCACTACCTACACACTCTCATTACAGTCAAGAGCGATGGCTCCATGAAGCTCAGTCCCTCGGTTCTAACCTCGTGAGAACGTTTGTTGCAGTGGAGGAGAGGCATGACACCCTCTTCCCCAAGGTGGGCAGGAAGTTCCAGCCCGTGATCGTGACCGGGGCCTGGGCAGAGGTGGCCGAGGCGGTCAATGCTGCTAGCCTCAACTGGCGGACTAGCACGCAAGTGTCAGAAGAAGGTTAATGACCTCCTTAGGGCAGCTTGGGCGAGTCACCACCTGCAGACTCAATGGGCCGGATGGCCTCCTTCTGCACTGTATGTTCTATGTTCTTCCCCGGCATTACTCCTATCTCTCACTCCTCACATCACAACTCACTCCCATAGAGGACCATCATAAACCACCTGCCTGCATCTCCCCCACATCCCACCCTGCACCAAACCCCAACACCTGTATTGTCCTCTTTGGTCAGGTGCCTTGCACACACATGCCACCAGCTACAGACTCACCGGGTAACTCACCTCCATGGTGACTGACCTTTTCCTTTAGGTGCAACCTCGGAAAAGGCGATCAATAACAGAAATCGTGAGAGAAGGCCGGAGGAGGTGTCCAAGACATCAGAGCTCTCATCCCCACTCAGCAGAGGGCGATGGAATTAGCCAGGGAGGTTCAGGAGAGGGATATCTCCCAGGTGGAAATCAGCATGCGACAACCAAGTGAGCACCCAATGTAGAGTGATAGTAAATGAGTAACCTCTCTCCCCCCAGACCACTCCTTCCCAAGATCTCATTGTGTCTCTTGTCTTGCAGGGTCATCATCAGACCATGCTGGGCCATCTGGGGTAGCTACCCCCAGCCACATCACCAGCATTCCCTGGAGCACCAGTCGAGCTCAGACACTGACTTCTGGGCACTGCTTTCACCTGCACCCTCCACCATCCCAGAGATTATCACCTCAGTGGGCATTTTGGTGACGAGACTCCTGGGTCACCTTCTGATGCGTATGCCACACAAGCTACAGCACATCAGGTGGAGACGGGGATACCCAAGGGAGCGGACATTCGAGGGCTGCCCGATCCCAGAGAACAGGTGTTGTTCGGACAGGTGTCATGCTTCTCGAAAATATGATCCCATCACTGGTGGAGATGCAGACGTAGAACCATAATTTACAGGAGGGGGTGTCAGCAACGTTCGGGCACCTGCAGGTGCAGCTGGAGGAGTCCAAACACCTTCAGGTACAGGAGATGGTGCTGACAATACGTGGCACCCAGACCACACTGAATGGGTGGCGTCCACAGTGGAAGCCTTGGGTCAAAAAGCCACAGCCATTGGTCAAGATGGCCAAGGCTTGGGGCAATCTGTGCATTCGATGGCTGAGACTCAGGACAGGGGAGCCAAGACATAGGCAGCCATATACCAGGCCCGCATGCACATTGCTGCGGCACTCCAGAGATTGGTCCATTCACAAAGGGTCTTGGCTGAGGGCGTCAAAAACATTGTGCTTACTGACCTGGGCCAGTCACAGAGGCATGTGGCACAGTTCCAGAGGGATATCACCAAGGCAATGATGGACATGACTCACTCTCTTAGGGAAGTGTCCCATTCTCAGTGCTCCATGGCTGATGATATCAAGATCCTAGTTCAGACGAGGGCGGGCCTCCAGGACTGGTAACGCCAGGTGACGATGGAGCCGCTGGTGCTCGTTCTGGCCTCACCTCCGTCCCATGGAGTAGCCCTGGGGCCACTGAGCACCTAAAGGAGGAGGAAGTGATGGGACCCATGTCAGTGCCTCCCGCAGGGCAGGTGCTGGAACACCTCAGCGCTTCTGAATCCCTCTCACCTGACAGTGGCTCATCTCATGGGCAGCGGGCATCATCTGTAATGCCCGAATATCGGCCGGGCCCATCCAGGTCCAGGCCCGTCAAAGGAAGGTTGCCAAAGGATCTCAGGTCCAAGTGCGAGATATGAATCAGGCCACCTCCTCATCTGATGTCCTGTCTGGGGTCACACATGGAAGGAGCAGTAGGCCACGTAAGATAAGAATGTTAGACACCAGTTAAGTTGGCACCAGTGCAGCACATAGCTTAGACATAGGGGGTCAGGGCACAATAATGTCTATAGTCACTATTAAACACCTTTTCACCAACATTCCAACCCATCTCAATCCTCTGAAGGGTGTGAGGGATGGGCTGGGCTAGGTGTAAAGTGTGTACCGGGTGGAGGGTGTGGGAGGTTGGTAGTGTGGGTGTTGGAGAATGGCACGGGGCAGGGCCCCCAGGACAACTGAATGTTCCACCTGTGGTCACCCTCAGAGGGGGCAGGGAACGGGGCTAAATGTTTGAGGCCGCCTTACAGGACAGATTACCCAGTGAGTGACCCATCACTACTCACCATATCCATAATCACCCCTCCGCTCCCCCAAAGGATATATGGGCCCTTGAGATGGAATGACCAGCACACATGACGTGATCACCCGAGCGGACAGTGGAATGTGATTCTGAAGGCAGGAGTCAGACTTTGTCAATTGATGAGGAGCAACAGAGCTCATCTCACAGTGGGTGTTATCAACCTCTGTCCCACATTCAAGCAGTGGAGGCCTATCCGATTGATGAGGAGCACCACTGATAAGCTTGTAGGGACATATGTGCCATTGATCACCCCATGGAGCAGCAATGATGGAGAATCCCACTGTCCGGGCATCCTGTATTCTTGGTCCAGAGGCTCTGTGACTCAGTCCTGTCTTCCCAGTGGGGTCTACTGTGGGTGTTCTCATTGGGTGGGCAGTGTGCTATCACGGCAGCAGGGTGGCACCTGTTTGTGCAGTGCTGAGAGTCACCGTGTGCCACCAATCGCCTTCACGTTTAGAGGCTTGTGTGTGGGGAGATCCTACAGATGGGGTTGAGGCAGGGAAGTATGCGTCTGTGGCTGTTAATTACAGTGTTTTGTGGGTACTGGGTGTGACACACATGTTATGACAACCTGTCCGGAGGCAGGATGGATGGAAGCAGCGGTGTAGTAGGCAGGCAGGGCTTAGACACAGCTGGTGGTCCTGCGGAGTGGGCTAGCTGATAGTGTAACTGTTGAGGCCTCTGCCCTCAGAAGGGCAGTGTGCCAGGGAGTGTGCGAAATGCCACAGTGCGTGTGTCCTTTCTTTGGGGTGAGCTCTGCTGTTCCCTTGCTTTCCGTGCAGTTGGGCTGTGTGTCTATTAAGTGCACTGAGCGCTAATACCTGGTGAGCCACTGATTGAGCTGATTGATCAGCTGGAGTACCAAGGTTTCCAGAGGGGTGGCCTGTCAAATGACCAGAGGCTCTATGAACATTTATAGGACGCATGTGAGGACGCATTTTGGAAGGTCCAACACAGTTAACGGCAGAACCTTTAAGAGTATTGATAGGAGGGGGATCTGGGTGTTCAGGTACACAGGTCACTGAAAGTGGCAACGCAGGTGGAGAAGGTAGTTAAGAAGGCAAACGGCATGCTTGCCTTCATCGGCCAGGGCATTGAGTTTAAAAATTGACAATTCATGTTGCCGCTTTATAGCACCTTAGTTAGACTACACTTGGAATATAGTGTTCAATTCTGGTCGCCACACTACCACAAGGATGTGGAAGCTTTGGAGAGAGTACAGAAAAGATTAACCAGGATATTGTCTGGTATGGAGGGCATTAGCTATGAGGAGAGGTTGGAGAAACTTGGTTTGTTCTCACTGGAATGACGGAGGCTGAGGAGCGACCTGGTAGAAGTCTACAAGATTATGAGGAGCATGGACAGGGTGGATAGTCAGAAGCTTTTTCCCAGGGTGGAAGAGTCAATTACTAGGGTGCATAGGTTTAAGGTGTGAGGGGCAAGGTTTAATGGAGATGTACGAGACATATTTTTTACACAGAGAATGATGGAAGCCTGGAACTCGCTGCCGGTGGAGGTAGTGGAAGCAGATATGATAGTGACTTTTAAGGGGCGTCTTGACAGATACATGAATAGGGTGGGAATAGAGGGATAGGTTCCCGGAAGGGTAGGGGTTTTAGATCAGATGGGCAGCATGGAGAGCCGCAGGGCCTGCTTCTATTCTTTAATTTTCTTTGTCTTTGTTCAGTGAGTGGTCAGCAGAGTGAGCAGCCAGGGGCCTGTAGCTTGTACCAAATGGGTGCATTTAAAACCAATACTGCAGCAATGGCAGCCTAAGCCAGGCCACCCGATCGCGAGGGGGCACCCCGAATCCACGGAGCTGTCACCAAGTCGCCCCCCCCCCCTGCACCTGGCAGCCAACCCCAAGCAAGTTTACAATTGTGAAGGTTTTCAAACTTTGCTTAACCTCTCTCTCCCCCTCAGCAACCATGTAAATACCTGTAGTAAATTGCATCCATGTGACTTCCGCTTGAAAGGCGGAGCATCACGGATGCCCGCATACTGGGTCAAATGTGCTAAATATATCTAAATGAATGCAAATGCAAGGAGACACAAACCTCGTTTTTGTCACTGTGGAAGACTGGAGCATGGCTCCCGAATTGGAGCCTGGTGTGGATCTCGATTTTGGCCGATACGCCAGATTCTCTGCCCCATAACGGTTTGCATTGCTGCCGTTGCGAGGCGGAAAATTTAGCCTTCTGTCTTGATACCTTCACAAATTTTCTTTATTTAAGTTGACACTAGTTTCAGACCCATCCCCGAACTGAATGCAAATTTCTATCATGTTATGATCACTTTTGCTTCGAAGATCCTTTCCAGTGAGATCATTAATTAGTCCTGTCACATTACCAGATCTAAAATTGTCTGTTACCTCATTGGTTCTAGAACTTGCTGTTCTAAAATACTGTGCTGAATACACTCTGTGCACTCACCCGGAAGACTACTGTCATAACCTGTGATTGAGCTTGTCATGGGACACAAATGAAACCTTAAGCAGGTCATCAGGGACTCATGAGGCGGGGGGATTGATATTCCCAAATATGGGGAATACACACTCTGCCACTGAGGGGGTGGCGCACCCCCTTTTTACATCCTGTATAGAACTGGAGGTCCATGAACAATGAGTGGGCTCCTGTAGTAGAGTAACTGCTCTGTCCGCCTCTGTTGCATTGAACCTTTGTCCATTAGCTCAACCTATTCGGCTCGGTGTGGACTCCTTTCCGAACCTTATAATTGTTGCCTTTGCCAATTTGATTTGTCCACACTATATGAAATTTAAAATCACCCATGATTATTGCATATATTTCCTTGCAAGCCCTCTTTATTTCTTGATTTATACACCTGCAGCTACTTCTAAGGGACACAAAAAGTACTTTCACCAGTGACTTCTTTCCTTTCACATTGCTAAGCAAACTTTCATGACTGAGTTTGGCTGCTATTGTCATGATTATAGAAGCAGACTTTAAACATTATGGAAGGACATAAGTTTACAAGTAAATAAAAAATAATTATAAATTGGTTTTGATTATGGCCTTTTTTTTGCAGTTTGGAAACTCCTGACTGGTAAGTTTGCTATTTGCATTCATATATTTGAGCCAATAAACACTGTTAACACTGGGTCGTTGTGTTTTGTTTTATTTGTTTATCGATCCAATTTTCTTTTCTTCCATGAAGTGTCATAATGGGGTGCGATATACAAAAATGATTTATTCGAATGTAATAGACGCTTTGCAGATGTGACACGGTGAAATGTGAGAATTGCACACTCGGTACAATACCTAATTTGGTGCATGAATGAAACGGTTTTAGAGTATTGAGCTTCAATAGCTTGCCTAATGCTCAGCCATCACATTTCTAAACTTTTATTTTTACTTGTGTAGATATCTTGGGATGATACTCAAATCCACTATTTAAAATCTTAAATGTTTTTAGTCTATCGTCCCAAATAACTTGCATTTAAGCTCAGCATATAAGAGGACCCTTTTATTGATCAAGTTCCATTAAAGATTTTGAGTTTAATTTCGACTTGATTGCAAAATTAATCCATGTGCTAAAGCATAGAAGTGTAGAGATGAAGCACATTTCTCAATAGTTCAGCACCATTATTCACCTCAGTATAAATCCATCTATGGTTACTGAGGTCAATTATTCTTTGGCTAGTTTGATAACAAGAAACGATGATGGAATGCATGACACTGCAGTGTCACTTCACGGTCAAATAAGAACAGTCAAAATGGTTCAAAATACAGTCAAGTCAGTTTGACCAATTACTGCAATCATACATTAACTGGATCACTGGTGGATATCTGTGCAAAATTACCTTAGTTTAAAACAAAGCCTAATTGACTCTTCAATCTGTTCATAATAATTTTATGTGCATAATAATGGCTGGTTACAAGTGAAAAAGACATGCCTACAATTGGTTTCTGGGCAGAAGTTATGAGTTGACTGCCTGGGACTAGACAGAAATTTCAAAGCAATGCTAATTCTTCTCTGCATTATCATATACAAGTGTTCTGTTTTGCCCCTTTCCCCATTCAATATCAAGTTACTTATCTCAAATTTGCATGCAACTTCTCAATTTGTAAAGCAACACAGTGCCCATCATAAGGGTACATTTTTACAATAAGTAACGGTTAGAGGAAGTGAAAATGGAAAGGAAATAATGTGAATTCTCTGGCAGATTCCAATAGGAGAATTTGGGAGAAAATACAGATAAATTAACTTGACTATACTGATCCCAGATTACTGGAGCAAGGCATGAGTTGTATATTTTCCCCTCACTCTTCAGCTGCAATGGGCGTGAGAATTGGTAACTGCAAAGTAAACTGGAAATCTGAAACCTTGGTGAATGATAGGATGAGTAGTCAATCTCCTTACCAATTAAATTTAAAGATAGAGAAAAGAACAGTGAACGATGAAGATGGAAATAGGGTGAGTTAAGATTTAAATAAATTACGGAATATTACAAGTCTAGGCCAGACCCCAACAATGGCTAGGATACTTGTCCGAAACTCCAATATTTTAGTTTATTTGAAAGACTGTGCGGATAGAATGATTCACTCCAGGAGTGATACCATGAAGGTGTAGCCATCTGACATGGCCACTTCCAACTAAGCACAGAGCAACTTGCAAAGACTGATGGGTAAAATGGACAAGCCAAGAGTCATGCAGGTTCTGAGCCTGAAATACATATTTGTCAGCAAAGTCCAGACGGTATCGAAACCCTGTCCCATTAGCATGTTAATCAGGCCGATTAGCAGGTGATGGTCCATCTCCCCCAACACAAAGGACTGGTACTCCAGCTACCGGGACAGTCCCAGACATTTCGGCGCCACTCCCTGTCCAAGGGAAACACAAACAACAGGGTCAATGACCGCTTGAGACACGCCCAGTCATCCAGATTCCTGCCCACTTATTGGCTAAGGAATCGAACGGAGTGATCAGGGATCACCCAATTAGTAAGGCCCAAATCGAAGGACCGCCCAAAAGAGCGTGAAAACCCCCAAGTATAAAGGAAGAGTTCGCCATATGCTCGCTCTCTTTTGGCCTTGGTACCCTGGTCACGGCCATTGCCAACTGCAGCAACACCAGAAGCAAGTTCGAGTTCAACGCCCACTACCAGAAGGATGAGCCCAGCCGAGCAGCAGTTACCACTTTGAACCCAAGAGATCCTGAACAGCGGCCACTGTTTCCTGACCTAAACCGGGTGCTCGAAGTTAAGTACAGGTTGTCTTAGTAATAGGAGTAGTTACCTAGTAGTGTATGTTGCATGATTCATTGTATGTAAATAAAGTACACTTGACCTTGAACTAACTGGTGTTTGGCTCTTTGATCGATAGACGGTTGAAACTTGTGGTGGTATCATTCGATACCTGGCGACTCTAAGCATTCGGACAGAGACAATATAGAAAGAAGGTAAATTCACTGATTGCCCTAATTGGAACAAAGCCACAGTAAAGAGCATAGTAAAGAGAAAAATCGACAACAAAGGAAATAGGGTGTGGTTATTTTTAAAACAAAACTTTATTATAACTACAATATTAAACTTCTAACTTCACACCCAAAAAGAAAAGCCTCCAATTACACCCTAACTACTACTACTCAATTTCCCACTAAACAACAAGAAAATATAGATCTCAAGCCATCTTACTGTGGAAGAATTGTGGACTCGGCATCAGGCAAATCAGAAAACAACTCCTCTCTCCAAGATTTCTCCACCTCTCTAATGCTTTCAAAATGCCTTCCTTGGCTCCACCCTCATATTTCCAAGCTGAACAACAACTCTGCAGGCTGCAAAGTATATACTCCTCTCTCCAAGATTTCTCCACCTCTCTAATGCTTTCAAAATGCCTTCCTTGGCTCCACCCTCATATTTCCAAGCTGAACAACAACTCTGCAGGCTGCAAAGTATATTAACTCTCCAGGGACTTGCCAGGCAGACCACGATACATTAGTCCAGACTGACAAACACAGCCCTGCTGGCTGCTAATACCACCAAGGCACAGCAGAACAGAATTATTTTTAAACATACACATTCTAACCCAGGATTTTAATCCTTAAATTGCTCACTCCATTTATAATCCAATTTTTCTAACATCTTCAAATCACCACGGAAAGTTGAAACAAAGGTGGGAGTGTGGTGGGTGGCGGGGCTGAGGAAAGCTGGGATTAAGAGAAACAGCAAAGCAAGACAAGAGTAATGAAGAAATTAAAATGTATAAATTTAGTTTTTAAAACCCGCCAGGGACAATTTACTACCCACAGGAATGAAGCTCCAAATGTTAAATGATTCCCTGATTGGGCCTTCAAGGTTCAATAACACTACAGGAGGATAAATCTCACAATTAAATGGATCCTTATGTCATGAAATACCAGTCCTAACTTTATGTGGCAAGTTTGTTTTATAGTTAAAGCACAGATGCAGCGATTTCTTGACGCTCGTGGTGAGAGGCTGATGGCGAGCTTTCATTTTTGTGAGACCAGCGGTGGATCAGCACAATTGATCCAGCAACTTGTGGTGATTTGGAATTCATGACATATTCCTGAAGGAGGGTGGCATGGTAGCACAGTGGTTAGCACTGTTTCTTCATAGCTCCAGGGACCTCGGTTCGATTCCCGGCTTGGGTCTGTGCGGAGTCTGCACATTCTTCCTGTGTCTGTACGGGTTTCCTCCGGGTGCTCCGGTTTCCTCTCACAAGTCTTGAAAGGCGTGCTTGTTAGGTGAATTGGACATTCTGAATTCTCCCTCTGTGTACCTGTACAGGCGCCATTGTGGCGATTCGGGGATTTTCACAGTAACTTCATTGCAGTGTTAATGTAAGCCTACGTGTGACACTAATAAGGATTATTATTATATGTTGCTGGAATCTTTACAGGCTAATAATGACTTTAACTAGCTGTTACTTTTACAACAAATGCATTAGTAGCAGTATTTAAGTTAATTATTTACTTTTTGTTTTGCTGGTCATCATTGTTAGCGAAGGTATGCTGCGTCATTTTTGGAACTTTTTGTATCAATACTCATTTCAAAGAAGAATACCTATAGGAATCTTATTGCATCAGTTCTGGCTTGGAAATTGTCAACTATAATTAACTGAACATTTTGAACTTTTAAAATTTGAGCATGTACACATGCAGGTTTACCTTTAGTCAAAAGGTAGCATAGGGTTAGCACTATGGCTTCACAGCACCAGAGTCCCAGGATCGATTCCAAGCTTGGGTCACTGTCTGTGCGGAGTCCGCTGTTAGGTAATTTGGACATTCCGAATTCTCCCTCTGTGTACCCAAACAGGCGCCGGAATGTGGCGACTAGGGGCGTTTCACAGTAACTTCATTGCAGTGTTAATGTAAGCCTACTTGTGACAATAAAGATTTTTTTTAAAGTACAATAGTTTCCCTTAGTTGGCCCAGGAAAAACAAAATAATGATATTAAGTTAGATTTCCAATTTGCCACTCGAAAGAAAACAGACAGTATGGATTAGCCAGCCATTATTGAAAGAATCTGATTTACAAATCCACTGAGAAAAATATCGATCGAAATTAAAATTGAATGATTTTGATAAAGCATTGCCAATCTGCAACACCAGTTTCATACCTGGGCTTCAAATTGAAAAAATATCCCATTCCGTCAAATGGAAATTAGTGGCAATATATTTTAAAATTCTTGGTTTCAAGAAACTAAAATGGAAAACGATTCAAGTATAAATCTTTACTAGGGTGGGGAGCACTGCTGGCTCATGGCACTGAGGACCCGGGTTCGATCACGGCCCCGGGTCACTGTCCCAGGTGGGGTTTGCACATTCTCCCCGTGTCTGCGTAGGTCTCATCCCCACAACCTAAAAAGATGTGCGGGGTAGTTGAATTGGCCACGCTAAAGTGCCCCTTAATTGGAAAAATAAAGAATTGGGTACTCTAATTTAAAAAAAAGTGTAAATCTTTACTGCAATTACATTTTAAAACATATATTATTCAAAATATGTGTTCAATAATAATATTCTATTCCAACAAACATAATCAATGTAATTTTTATTGCTTAATGTGTATAAATAGTAGATATTTTAACAGTTATATTGTGGATTTGCTTTTCCATTGCTATGTGGCAGAAAAGTAACTTATAGTTTACAATCAGGCCTCAATGTTATGCTGGAGTGCAACAATATGACTCTGTCTCACTGTTTGAAATAAGTGCTGCATGGAGTAAGTTTCAAAACAATTTGAAGCCATAGTACTTCCTTGGTAATTTATAAACTAGCATATAGTTTTGAAAAATATATGTATGCTTTCAATATATTTTAAAATTCCTTGTTTGGAGTCGAGAGCTGCATATGTATGCAGAAAGCTTGTTCATGGTAAAGGGGGAACAAATTTGCTGCAGACAGTGCCAATAGAGTCAACTGTGAACTGCTTAATGTGGTGACCAAACCTAGATTGCTGGTACTGTAGAATATACCAACAACATAAATTTCTTAAGTCACCCTCAGCTTATGAAAAGTTACACTTTTTTGATATTATTCAATTAAGTAAAACACACATTTAAAGGGCCCTTTGAACAGCATTTTAACATAAATGGCAGCCATGCACATTTTGTAGCAATATATTCTGCACTAATGATAGTGACTTGCAGATTCTAAGATTTACTCCAGATTTAAGGAATAATATAGGTGGGAAGAGATTCTCTGACAGAACTGAGTCTATATTACCAAGTATACTTCAATATCACGTTCTTAAACATGTTGAAGACAGAGCTGTGTATTAATGTCAGCTACAGAGGAAGAAAAAGACATTCCACACTGATTCAAGGCACACAGATAATAAATGAAACTGATCGTCTGCAGTCACAGATTCATTACTCGAGGTCAATTCTGAAATGAGACCACAAACTCGTAACATTACAGCATTTAACTGTAACAAATGCACTACAGCATTGAACCTGTATGACCTAGTGCAGATGTGGCAAATTAGGAGGTGCAGATCTCAACCGTAATCGCACTCATCTCATAGCATGGGAAGAAAGACATTTTCCTGGTGGGAAAGCTTAAAGAATTCTCTGATGTAGTGGTCTGAGGAAAGACAGTGAAAGTTAAGGAATGCCTGCATGTATGCCTTGGATACAGTAGCAAGCAGTCAGTTAATCTCTTTCTGCTTTCAGCTTCAAATACATTTTAAAGACACTTCTGTGTTGTGCCTTCAATCCAGGAATTTTAAATTTCTCTAATTGTAGTCTTTTTCTGTTGCCCTTTGCTTCAATGCAGAGTGATACCATTGTGAAATAAACATGAGATTGTCAAAACATTTAACAAAAAAACATAGTCTTTTAAATTGTGTTACCTGACACTTCAAAGCAAACAAACCACCTACATCTGTAATTTATTCCTGCTGAGTAAGAGTAGTATTAACTGTGGTTGGCACAATGGTAGAGATATAAAAGTATAGATACATTTGAAAAAACCCATAAAATTTCCACAAATCAAATGTCATCAATGAGCCTTCAAATCCACCCCCAAAACAAAGAAAAATAATATAAGGTCAGATTACTATCCTATTATTCAATTAAGGAAATGTGTAAATATTTCAAAAATGAAACCTTAACTGAGATTTCTTTCATCTTGGCTTCTTTGACTAACTATAACACAAGAAAGATATTCAGAGAGATGGTTAACGCATCAGATAATTAAGTGTTGAATTGAGGCAAATTAAACATGATAACATTGTATCAAGTGAAGTATCTACTTAGGATTGATGCAAAATCATGCTTCATCAATGTACAACAACTTATATTTATACTGTGCCTTAACATTACAAAATATCCCAAGGCACTTCACCGGAGTATTATTGAACAAAATATGACACCGAGCCACATAAGGAGATGTTCGGTCAGATGATCAAAGCATGATGATAGAAATAGGTTTTAAGATGTGTTAAAGGAGGAAAGTGAGGTAGAGATGCAGAGAGGGACTTCATAGCATAGGACCTAGGCAACTGAAGTTGCAGCCACCAATGGTGGAATGATTAAGATCATGAATGCTCAAGACATCAGAGTTCTGAAGTGTAAGGAGGGTAGAATGTGTAAGACCAGCCAAGAATTTCAGAATTTTCAGAATTTCTGAATTTACAGTGCAGAGGCGGCTATTCAGCCCGCTTAAGCTCACACCTCCACCCTATCCCCGTAACCCAACCTAACCTAAGGGCAATTTAGCATGGCCAATCCACCTAACCCTGCACATCTTTGGACTGTGGGAAGAAACCGGAACACCCAGAGGAAACCCACGCAGACACGGGGAGAACGTGCAGACTCCACACAGATAGTGACCCAAGCCGGGAATCGAACGTGGGACCTTGGAGCTGTGAAGCAACTGTGCTAACCACTATGCCACCGTGCTTCCCCTTGAATTCTTTGGAATTGTGAAGTTTAGAGATAATGAAGGTATAACTAAGGGTTTTAGCAGCAGACAAATTCAGACAGGGGAGTCGTTGGGCGATGCCATGGAGGTGGAAGTATGTGGTCTTAGTGATGGCATTAATATGAGATCAGAAGCTCATCCCACGATCAAATGTGATGCCAAGGTTGTGAATAGACTGGCTTCATCTCGGACTGTTGCCAGGGAGAGGAATGAAGTCAGTAGTTAGGGAAAGGAGTTTGGGTCGGGGACCAAAAACAATTACTTCAGTCTTCCAAATATTTAATCCAGTAATGGATGTCAGGTAAGCAACCTGATAAAGTAACAACAGTGGAGGAGTCAAGAGAGGTAGAATGGTGAAGTAGAGCCGGGTGCCATCGGTATATATGCGAAAATTAACACTATTCTTTTGGATTATGTCACCGAAGGGCAGTGTGTAGATGAGAAATAGGTGGGGGCCAAGAATAGATATTTGGGGAACACCAGAGATAGCAGTGTGGGAGCACAAAGGCTAACCATTGCAAGTAATTTTCTGATTAAGATTAGATAGATACGAATGGAGCAGGTGAGAGCAGTCCCACCTTGCTGGGTTACAGTAGTGAGGATCTTGGAGGAGGATGGTGTGATTATTTGTGTCAAAGGCTGCAGACAGGTTGTAAAGGATGAGGGGTGAAAGTTTATCTTTCCCACAGTCATATTGGATGTCACTTCTGACTTTGATAAGAGCTATTTTGGCACTGCCACATGAGGTGGAGACCTGACTGCAAGGATGCAAACATGGAGTTCTGGGAAAGATCAGAACACATTTTGGAGGTGGCAACACATTCAAGGACTTTGGAAAGGAAATGGAAATTGGAGATGGGATGATAATTTGAAAGGAAGATATAGGAAACCAAAGTCTGAACTTTTCGTGCCCATTGCTCTGCCTACCAAACTATGACTACTGTAATTTGCAAAAGTATAAGATCATGTTATCGTACAGCTTTTTCCCTGAGTCAATATGATTCATAGAAAATTCATTGCACAATGGGTAATAAATGTAAATAAATGTAAATAATGAACAACAAATATTCAGCAGGATATGGATTCTTGCACATTACTCCTATAATTAAATAATAAAGATGTTATTTTTCTACACCATTAAACAAAACTATGGTAATTTAAAAACAATTGTAAAGAAAAGCAAAGGCAGATGCTCCAACAAAGCTATAAAATTTAAGACAACCATCAAATCTGGGGATAAATGTGTGTCATATTTCTGGCATCCAAGGACAATGACCTGAATGTTATTGTTCATGCAATCCTTCGATTGCATTTTTCTGTACATACATTTTTTAATGATTACAAATCGATTAAAATATGAAATATAACTGTCACAAAAACTATCTGAAGTATATAAGTGTGTTGTGTATTTTAAAAAGAACATTTATGGAAGTAATTCTCACAGTACCATTTCATTGCTTTGAAATAGCTTATAAATGCATGTCAGTACAATTTCTAAGATGTACATACTTTGGGATTGTCTTGCTTAAGATAAAGTATGTGCTTTCAGAGGCAAGAGATAAAGTATGTGCTTTCTGAGGGATCACTAATAATGTAGTGCTGGGAAAAGAGTGATGGGAGAATTTTTGGGCAGAAAACCTGGAAGAATGGGTTTCCCACAGGCCCCCTGACTTTAACTGTAGGGTCCGGTTGGGTTTCTTGCCCATTAGCAATCCAGACTAGCTGTCTGTTGAGCTGTAAAGCAACCAGAGAATGCACGAGACAGGTTCAACACTGTTAGTGGAAAGGGTTTGGGGAATGAAAGGGACTTCACAGGGGTGGCTAACGGGAATCAAACAGTGTGGGAGGGTGAGGGGAATCGGCCATTTCAGGGAAAGTTATGTATCGCAGGGGGTTATTGAATATTGGGGAAATATCAGGGTGTTGAAAGGTAAGCTTGGTGGACCACAGGAAGCAATGAGTGCAACAAAAGCACTTAACTCATGGATCCAGCCCTTGTCAACTGATGTCATCTGCTGAGATTCCCGTGGCCGAGGAATTCTCAGCCTGTAGGTATTAAAAATAAAACGTGAGTTAAAATGGAGGCACAGTCTCCTTCAAAGATTTTGGCAACCAAACTACCTCCCACGAGCCTGCAAACACCCTCCATCCCACCAAATGACCTGTAGCTGTTAAAACTAAAAGCGACAGGTTGGGGTTGGGCTTCCCACCTTTAAGTGCCCTTCCACACAATTTCTCCATCTGCCCGCCGCCTTCCCCATGGGGGAAGGAGCAGGGAAGAGGTAGTGTTAAAATGACCTTTTTCATTGTAAACATAATCCTGGTTTATTATCTATTATTTAAACAATATTATTTACGTTTAAAAATGTAACATTTGCAGCATTATAGTGAATTTTCCACATGAAGATATTATCTAATGAAAACAAGTGTGGGTAGTTTATCTGCTGCAAAGAATTTTCATGCACTTCATGGTGAATTTAAAGAAAACATGTGACAATCATGTGTAGGTCTCACATAATGCTAACAACATCCTTGGAATTAACACTTACAGCGCTTGATATTGAAAACTAAAGGTTTTATATCAAGCATCATAAGTATAATCAAAGTATAAATATGAATATAAATGTGTACCTACCCATGGAAAATATTTTAAAGGCTTAACAGTTACTACAGCAAGAGACCTAAGAAATATGTATTTTTTAAAAATTCTGTAAAATAGCTGTTCTTAATATGACCAATGCCTCTTGCAAGATATCTCACGTTCAGTTTTTCTGACATTCCATCATTCCTTTGCAACTGGTATGAATTCTCAAACATTAATAGCAATTAACTTGAGAGTTGTTGAGAATTTTTGTCTGACAGATCAGGAAATTCTTTTTCTCTCAGAGGGTTTTGCCACTTTGGAACTCTCGGCCACAGAAGGCAGTGGAAGCTGTGTCATTGAATATTTGTAAGGCAGAGGTAGATAGATTTTAGTTAGGCAAATAAATCAAACGTTATTGGAGGTAGATTTCAAATGTGAAATTCAAAGCACCAATAGACCAGCCATGTTCATATTGAATGGTGCAGCAGGTTCGAGGGGCCAAATGGCCTACTTCTGCTCCTATTTCATATGTTCATACTCCAACAAGCAAACAATTTATTTGGAAATAAATTGCTACTGTGTTTGTTTCAGGTTTGGATTGTCTATTCATTTTTACCTCCCAATTTCCTTCCAGGGTTTCAAGACAGCCAATACTGTGTCATGATGTGCCTGTGATGACATTATAATATGTGTGTGCAACAGTTTTTATTAATTCTGGAGAGATTAAAAATACTTGTAGCATTTTTTGAAGAAGGGCACTAATTAAGAAAAAAATTAGATTTCTATTTCTTCCTCATTTTCTTTCTGTTCTTCTTTAACCTTAGAAGTGAATCACCGAGTATGATTTCATACTAGACTGTGATCTCAAACCACTAGGTGCTGGACATGTACATCAACTTGATCTAACAGTGGCCTTGTTTGCATACTACCTTTAGCAATATGCAAAATTGGTAACTACTTTGTTGTGATTATAAGGATGGTATGTGAATGCACCCTTAAACAGCTGACATCCAAATTCCGAAACATGGACTTAAAAACTAGTTTCAAAAATACACTTGCTTGCATTCTTGTGCACAATAGTTCAAACTTTATAAAGGTGAGGATAGCGAAAATGACTACAACTCAAGGAAATAATCACGTTATGTTTGAAACGTTTATCATAATGATACGCTTTATCATAGGATCCAATTCTTACAATAGGATCCAATTCTATAAATTAATAGTTTCCCATTTACACCCTCAACCCAGGGACCTAAGTTAATATAATGGCCAGGCAAATGGAATGCAGAGAAATTGAACTTTAAGAAAAACTATCATTCGCACTGAACTCGCTCCCACTTTTTCATATGGATTGAGTTTGTAAATAATTTATTTTAGTTTAAAGTAAACCATCAACCTACTAACATATTTTACATTCTAACAAGGTAACCCTGACCAAAGCCTCTATTCACAGAATCAGAATCACAGTGTAATACAGCGCAGAAGAGGCCATTCGGCCCAACTATCCAAACAATTAAATCCTTAAATTTTGTTTCCAGAGTTATTTTGCTGACCTCTTTTTATATAAACTGGGCCACAGAATGACAATATATGTAAGTTGAACAGATATTGTAATTAACATTACCAATAGTCAATGTTATGACATAATTCGGAAAACAGTCCATTGATAACTAGTAAATTGCAGGCATTTAAAGTATTTTGTATTTTTAATAATAAAGCGAATGTTGAGCTAACATTTAAAAAAAGGGATAATGTACCTTTGTGATTTACTGAAAGGTATATGGCGATAGATTTAATCTGAAATGTCATCCAAGTATGATTCAGTAGCTGGTGCCACAGACAAGATAACTTACCCTGCAAAAGTCATTTATAGGTTGATGCATTAATATGTGTCAAAAAATTGCATTTCTCTCTCTATAGTTTTGGCTGAAAAACAGCATTGGAGACAGCTTTCCGGCAACTGATGACCAGTTTTTGGAATATGAATCCCACATCCAAAATGAATACAGGACCTCACAAAGGAAAACAGAACTGTAAAACCACGAGTTTAAAAATAAATTGAAGGTACATAATAATTTGAATTGGCTATGTCATTTAGAAATTAAGGCAAAGTAAAGTTAAAATAAAAACTGCAGAGGAAAAAAGAAGAAAGAGTGATAGAATAGAAAACAGAGATAATGAGCAACAAGGAAAAGGGAGAAATGGGAAAGGGAACATGGCGAGGAAAAGTATTTTATTTCAATTTTTAAAGTTATTTTTTAACATTATTGTTATCATGCTTCTTCTGACATTTGAGTAGTTTTATTACATTACAGTTCTTCAGCGTACCAATGCGTTTGTTGATAGTTTAAGACACGGTCAGAGTAGGGAGATGGAGGTTTCCCTGGATGTGTCAGCAGTATGTGTTAACTAAATATTAATAAGCATGACAGTAAATTCAACAGAGTCCCATAAACCTAAATAAGGAGCCCAATTCAATTTTTCATCTTCCATTGATTAGTATAAACAAACTTTATTTAAAAGTAGAGCTTTCTTTAACCAAACCCTGTTTCTTTATTTCTTGTTGATAGAAAATAAAATAGCTAGCAACCCATTTCACCTTTCGCTGCTTAGATCATTGACTTTTAACAAACTTAATCAAATATTGTATTTTACAAACCAGCTGTAATTCTCTAAGTAGAGCATGATGTACATTTCATTTTTGATAAACTTGATACAGTCTCTGTGGGCCAGAAGACTAATATTACAAGATCTATATATCTATCTATTGTGGCATACTGGCATCAAAATATTTACCGTATTTAAATCCTATTCACTCTCAATCATCTACTGTATCGAGATACCAAACCATGTGCCCGTTATATGCTATCTAGGGCTTCATGTTCGTCATGTTAAATGCGATTGCAGAATCTCTGTGCTAAGTTATTGGAAATTAGAAAGAAAAAAAATCTTTAGAATTTACACTAATTTCACTCAGATGACCTCCAGTGAGCAACCATAAAATTCCACTTGAACTGTAGGAATAATAGTCACTCTCAGAAGCTAATTCTAATTTAACATGTGGATAAGAAAGTGTATATTTCTCTCGCAAAATATTTTATTTTGTATTTTGAACCACTGTTTAATACCTTCTTCGATTAATTAGTTTTTTAAAAATCAGCAACAGCCAAAATAAGCACGATGCAAAGACGTTTCCAGTCTGGTAGATTCGATGCTTGCATTCTGGCTCCATTGTCAAATGCTTTATTTAACACAAATTCTAACAGCTAATTAAGCAGTATCAAATTCGTCTCGACATGAAGTGCAGATATACGTGCTATCTGATAATCATGCGCTAGCACACGGCTTAAAATAAAACAATTTTACATTTAACGATATTCAGCCAATGGAAACCTAACAGATGACGCTTGCGAAGAATTGTTGCGAGTGATTATGGAACTAGGAACCTTTCACAACTCCAATTCATGTTCAGTCGGGTTTTTTGTAGTCGAAATGAATGACAAAGAAATATCGTATTTTTTATTTTAATGAAAGCGATGTACGTAAATTGTGATATCCACTGGGTTTCCATAAACAGTAACTTGAGATTATTTACTTTACACGGGCAATAAAAGATAACATCGCATTTTAAAGCTGTCCTTTGGCATATCCTAATTGTAAATAAGCTAACGAAGTTTGTAAATGATACAATGTATATAACACTTAATTTTAAGCAGCTCCATCAGTGGTTTTGGTGAGCTAACCTACAATTCAGAAATCTAGTTCATTTTGAGAGTCAATCTACGTCAATTATGGTGAGTTATCAACATACATTCATTTGCGATACTTCTCACCACAATGGACAGAACAGGTTGTTAACTTCGCTTTACAAAAAGTGACATATCCCGTAATGCAGTCCCGTTTTGTGGTCCGTAATTATCTCTTTTTATCACACCGCCAGCAGTCTCTGAGTGAGAGCAATGACAAGGCACGGTTAACAATGCACTAAACAGCAAATCTCCAAGTGCAGGGGCTCCGGAAAACCACAGCACTTTGGGGAAAAAGCCCGTCCCGAGAGCATTTGTGAACCCGAAAGATGAAATAATATTTTAAAAACTACTGTACAAATAATAACAAACCATCCGTCAACATACATAGTAAACCTATGGCAGACAGATTCTAAAGTTAATTTTGTTTCATATCAGTTTTTCTTACTACGACTGTCGGGCTAACATTTCTTTAACACCCTTTTTAAAAGCTACAATTGTAATGTTTGCAAAATACATGACTTAAGTGAATGTATCATAATCTATTTTTGTTAAATGTGCATTAATTACGCCGCTATTTGCAAATTAGGAAACATTTGGCTGTGAGACGTCACTTCAAAAACAGCTATACTGTCGAACTCGAGCATTCTCAGACTGGATTGGAGCTGTTATCTGACAATCAAATGAAGAGCCTCGATGAAACCGGACTTTCTTCTATGAAAGTGACGAGAACATACAGCCACAACAAGCCATTAGCACCTGCCTATACAAACACCTCATAACTGTAAACACTGCCCAACCTAGTCGAATGAGAAGGCTCATAGATCCGCTGGCTATCAAATACCGCATCTATTTATATATTACCAAATAGCTGCTCTGTCCAACAAGACCCACAACATGCACACAAAAAAATCAAGTATTCCTCTGACAATCCGATTACGCTTTTTTTTGAACATTCCCTTTTCGTCTCAGACACCCACTTTCGAGTTTCTTTATAAATGCTAGGATTAATTAGCTCTATTTAGTGGCAGGCAATGACGAGCCCAAGAGCGATTGGATGCCGACGCCCGGCCCTGCCTTATATTTTACACTCCACAGAGCATCTGTGCTCCTCCAAACTGATCAGCAGCTTTCGAAGCACAGGCTGCAATACACTTGATCTGTTTCTTGACAAGTTAGGAAGAGAGAGAAGGTGCGGGCAAGCGAAAGAGACAAACAAACAAACACGAAGTTGGTGCTAGTCTCGGCTTTTATTATGAACGCTGTGCTCTGGGACTGCTGACCGTGTTCGAAGCCGTCTTTTTTTTTTTTAATAGTACGACAGCTTAATTTGATTACTGATTTTATTTCTCTGAAGTTGGCGCCTGTAAAACCGGCCGCATTGGATCCGTCAGCTTATTGCGAGACTCCGGTGTACAACCCGGATCTCTGCCCCAATATGATAGCTGCCCAAGCCAAGCTAGTCTACCACCTAAATAAGTACTACAACGAGAAATGTCAAGCTCGCAAGGCCGCTATAGCCAAGACCATCAGGGAAGTGTGCAAAGTGGTGTCAGACGTGCTGAAGGAAGTCGAGGTGCAGGAGCCACGCTTTATCAGCTCTCTCAACGAGATCGACGGCCGTTTTGAAGGGCTGGAGGTAATTTCCCCGACTGAATTCGAGGTGGTCCTCTACCTGAACCAGATGGGAGTTTTCAACTTCGTGGACGACGGTTCCTTACCTGGCTGCGCCGTGCTGAAGCTCAGCGACGGTCGCAAGAGGAGCATGTCTCTGTGGGTGGAATTCATTACGGCTTCGGGTTACCTCTCTGCGCGGAAGATCCGCTCCAGATTTCAGACGCTGGTGGCTCAGGCTGTGGACAAGTGTAGCTACCGGGACGTGGTGAAGATGGTGGCCGACACCAGTGAAGTGAAGCTGCGGATCAGGGACCGCTACATCGTGCAGATCACTCCCGCTTTCAAGTGCACTGGGATATGGCCGAGGAGCGCGGCGCACTGGCCACTGCCTCACATCCCCTGGCCTGGGCCGAACAGGGTGGCAGAGGTCAAGGCCGAGGGCTTCAACCTGCTTTCCAAAGAGTGCTACTCCCTTTCCGGCAAGCAGAGCTCAGCCGAGAGCGATGCTTGGGTTTTACAGTTCGCCGAGGCCGAGAACAGGCTTCTACTCGGGGGCTGCCGGAAGAAATGTCTGTCCGTTTTGAAAACTTTGCGCGACCGGCACCTTGAACTCCCCGGACAGCCTCTCAATAACTACCACATGAAAACTCTGGTTTCCTATGAATGTGAGAAACATCCCAGGGAGTCGGACTGGGACGAGTCGTGTTTGGGAGATCGTCTAAACGGGATTCTACTGCAGCTCATCTCCTGCCTTCAGTGTCGCAGATGTCCACATTATTTCTTACCCAATCTAGATTTATTTCAGGGCAAACCACACACCGCTTTGGA
Organism: Scyliorhinus torazame; assembly: GCF_047496885.1. Taxonomy (NCBI): domain Eukaryota; kingdom Metazoa; phylum Chordata; class Chondrichthyes; order Carcharhiniformes; family Scyliorhinidae; genus Scyliorhinus; species Scyliorhinus torazame. The sequence continues at coordinate 162,418,422 of NC_092721.1, read as the reverse complement.
AAACGCAGCCAAACAAACCTGGCGCCTGGCGAGAGAGATACTCACCAATCCCAAAAGCTTAGAAAAACTTTGAAAACGAACATTCACTGCATTTGGACTATGGTTTTTATTTTGTTACATATTTAAAAAATAAACGCATTTGTCGTTCAGTTGTGACTGTTGATGTTTTGTGTACCGTGAGTTCTTAGGCGAACTGGCTGACTGGTTTCATCTTTTTGGATACGGCTGGACATTTTTTTGCTAAAAGAAGACATTGCCATCAAGGTATTTGTAGATAAATCTCATTGAAGTTTATTGCTATCTGATGTGTCTAACGCAGACGTTTACATCCTGGCGACAGTGATCGTTCCAGATTTTTGCTTTTTCATTCCTTCAATACTCATTCCACCATTACTTGAATTGTTATTTAAACTATACCCAAATGGAAGTATGAACGTTGCTTATACATAATGTTTGAATATCGAATACTGGAGAAAATATTGAAAATATGCACTTGGAAAACACTGGATTAGAACATTTTGTGATTAAGAACATTTTGAAATTCCTGTTGCTGAAAATATTTAATTTGAAGTTAATAAAATAAATGATTAAAATCTCCATTGCTTGCAGTTTGTTATGAATTACTTAATTGTCAAATATTCTGTAATTGCAGTAAAAACTAATCATTGTTTCCCACCTCAATAGTATATCAACGTGTCCCCAGATCCAATTGCATAAAAATTCAATGAATGATAAAAAAATACAAGAATGCCACAAGATATTGTAAAATAGTTGATAGGAACCTACCTTTTGTTCCGATTGACCCAGCCTGCTTTGAGGTCGATAACATAAAACAAATGCTATAGGTTTCAGAGATTGTTATGAATACATGTGCAAACCAAACTAGGGACGAAAATAGTAGATTATGGTTTGGTAACGAATCTTTAGGCAATTCTGGACAAAACCAAATTTTGTAACAAGAACACGCGTAAATTATCATAGAATTTATCATAGAATTTGCCGTGCAGAAGGAGGCCATTCGGCCCATCAAAACATATTATTGCATTTAAATGGTGTTTAATATAGGAATTTAGAATAAGACATGAATGATATAAACGAGAAAATCACCCATGATGTTTAAGATCACCAATGTATTCATTAAATAAATGAGGGAGTGGTCCTAAACATCGTCGTTTAATAGATTTACATTTGAAGTTGCAGCATATGAAATCCCAAGGTGGAATAACGTAATATTTTAACTACATCACGCGTCTGCAAACTCACTGGCGAATTTTAAGCTAATTTCAATAAGAAATGATATAACCATGTATGCACGATGCCAACTTGCTTTTTTGTTGTCTCAAAAGTATTTTTTTTAAAGTGTCCGTGTTCGAGAGAGTGTTGAATGGGCGCATTACAATCGGTTAATCTCTTCTGGCCATTGACTTTTCAGTTGTATGTAAATGCAATAGAAATATAAGTTTGGTAGGAAAGTGGACAGAAATACTATGACGTGCTAAACAAAACAGTATTGTTCTAATGTGACAAAAACATACTATAGTCACATCTGCACCATAACTGTTCCCATCCCAACCAAACGATTCCAAAGGAACTGATTTGTACTTTCGGGAATTTGCGCAGTATGTTTTTAAATATTCTAAACTAAGTTCAATTTTTATACGATTTTTCGTGGTGCTAGTGGGCTGTGCATAACAAACGTTAGTATCCCCTTATGAAGCCGTGGACGGTTTTACCAAGTTTTATGTTTCTCGTATTAGTCATCCGAGCAATTGTTTCTAAATAAAATCAAGGACCGCAGTTATTACTTACGTTTTAATGCAAGAACATAAATAAAACTGAATGCCACTAAGGCGTGGACTAAGCTGAAATGAGCTGACCTCTCAATAACAAATGAGTTCTTAGTCTGAGTGCAAATCCTAACCAAATAAAAACAATATATTCGCAACATTTTGCTCTAATGGTTCAAATCACGTTTTAAAATAACCAAAATACATAATAAAAATTGCAAAACATTAATCAATGCCCGTCATCATAGATGACGATGAAAATTAGTGAGTTAAATAGACGCACATTTTTCCTGCCTTATGTTACTTTGTAGTAGACCTGGGTGAAAACAAAATGATAAACACTTCATTTTCTTTGTTCGTTAAGCTTTGATAACATCGTTACACGCAGTGTTATTTTTCTAAATGAGGGTTTTGTTCAGCTTTACTGTTAAACATTATAATGGTTATGAATAACACCATGTAACTTAAACTGAACAAAAAAGAGAACAGAATAACAAGATAAAGCTAAACAGGTGGGCAAGCTTAGAACTAAAAGGGCATCCAGGGAGATCCTTACGTGGAATTAAATTCTACATTTGTAAGATAGATTTGGATGGTTGTTTTAAAACATCACAATCAAAATAGAGTCATTACTGGGAAATAAATTCGATATCAACTACTGTTATGTCGGATTGGTCCTCCCAAGTATACTTAAGAATTTGCAACATTGTCAGGATTTGATCTGCATGCGGTACAGGAGACAACTCGCTGCAATGAAAACCGGGCCAAAGCCTGAACATGGTGGTTTGAAAAAGCCAGCAACTTTTTTGTAGGCCCGGATAGACCAGGTTAAAGATCAACTCCCGTCTTTAGTCCTGCCAGTTTTAGTCACTTAAGGCTCATCAAAATGTATCGGCTACTTTAAATAAACGAGTCCCAAGAGATGCAGATATCAAACACTTTTATGACGTCTGTTTGTAGTACTGGATATCCCATACACTAACACGCATGCAGAACTTTTAGAATATTTCATAAAGGTGCTTTGAACACGTGATCAATACATAGCGCTATATAATCTGCAGCGAGCAAAACTACAGGATTACATTTTATAACATGGATGTATTACTACATCCCAACGCGCCCAAGCTTTGTACCAACTGTGAAACTGGCTCGGCCACAAACGTTAGTTTTACAGGCAGTGTTATTTTTAAGATGTGAAACTGACATGGCTGCAAGATGCGGGTCCATCAATTTTATTGGATACATATTAGTTCGGCAGAGTCGCTGGAGTCAATGTGTGGAATTCCGAAGGGACAGGATTAAACAGGAAACATACTTTTTAATGCGATTTTCAGGAATATACAACATTTGTAATTAGCAAAGACTGCAAACTACTTGCTTTATTTTGCTGTTCCGAAATACGGCCTTCAGTTTAATAGACGCAGAACTATTTCGGTTTATTTCTAATTACTTATAAGCATATTCCGAAAATGTAGATAACTAAAAGTCATTTACAGTATTTTCTAACTTTGCTGACGCCATAAGATTTGATCAACAAAAATTAGCAGTAGTCTCACTTATTGTAGTGTCTCAGCAGGTCATTTTATATTGCTGGGAAAAATAAATGTGCATTTTAAGATTGAGAATACGTTAACATTCGTCTAAGTTTTATGTTATCAGACAACGTCGGTAGCTTTTCCATGCACAAGCACTTCATTTTAATATTGGATAGAGTGAAGTGTCATTTGAAATGATTGAGGAAGGCGACTTAACAAACCACAAACACAAAGATAGTTCTGATGTAAACAGCTATCTTACCGAAATAAAAATAACTTACTTTTGGGTCGATTTTTTTAAACCCGTGGTCATCCTCGTCTACTTCAAAATAGATTTCTGTCGTGGTGATGGACAAGGTTCCTTTAGCAACTACCACTGGTGCGATTAACTGAGCTGGAGTACTCAAGACAACGGGGCCTGCAAGGAGACAAGCAAATCTTCATTTTCAGTATGGATCTGGGCAGGGAACGTGATTTCAAACAGACGGGTTATTTTAAATACAGATAAAATACTTTGGTGAAATCGGTTTATCGCAATTACTTAGAGAAGCTCCTTCATCATGCACCAGCGTTCATACACATTCGCAGTCTTCGCTAAATATTAATTAGCGTGCACAATATTCCCACTGAATGTATGTAGACTTCGAGGATAATTGTTGTGCTATTGATCAAATCTGTGAGATCACCATGCGAAAAACTGGTATCTGATTATATACTACATTTGTACGAGTTAACTGAGTAAGATCCTGAAACATTTTAGTTTCAGGAGACAATCTGATGTGGCACATTTTATTGGTTTGAACGCCCTACACAGATTACCCATAAAATAACACGAGCAATTAGCATCCAACGCCTGGTACGTCTCAAATTTATCACAACACTCACTACTGCAGAGTACTGGAAACAAACCAAAGTTTTTTATTTACATAGAACGTGTTTACACATTGGTGACATGTATCGCCATCTTTCAAATAACATCTTTAGATATATTGATCACTACCAATGTAACGTTGTATAGTTTTTTTGTTCCACATTCCTGGTGAATCTAAAGTTTTTCAGAGGATATTTATGATCTGTCAGCTGATCACCATCACGTGAAATGTCATCATCCGGATGCCGAGCACTCACTTTGTCTCTATATTATCCATATCTAGCCACAACTAACCAAACCAAAAATCTTTACGATTGATATTTGCTATCGATCGCTGCACTGAAGCGCTACTTTAATCTCTCATCAATCTTAATCTGGGTTGCTCAACCAATTATGTTCGATATTGTTGCAAGATTACAAGTGGATTTGGTTTGTATTCCCAAAGCTCTCCTCTTTTGTGCTCGGAGAAAAGCATCGCGCGAAGCTCTTGCTTTTAATAACTCTCAGAAGAGATGTTTATCAATTCAGATCAAATATTTAGAATTTGCCAATGTTTTTTCGGAGGGAGGGCGCTTTCCAAAACTCTAATTGCATAGTCACCGTAAGTGTACAACATTTAAAGAGAACATAAACATTGTACTGCAGCCTGGAGGGAATTAGAGAAAGGCTGGGACAATATGAGGTTAATCCAGTACAGCCGTAAGAAAGGGATTACGTTTTAATCTCTTATGGGATCCTGACTCCATAATTAGGATTCAATATTAAAATGTTTGCATAAAATAATACTCAAATACGCTCATATTCAGAGATCAGAGAAATGATCAACAATGAAAGTGTTTTTTTTAGTTAGACATCTCGAGGGTATAAAGCGGCGACATTGTGCTTTCAGAACTTTATTTGAATCGAACAGTAAATGCTGTCTAATGGGACCCGCTCTAGCCGATTTTACGGAAAGTTGAATCCTTCAAATGTGCATGGCAACTGCCTTTTTACAGCTGGTAAAACAGCGTGAATGTTTCCTGCTATTTACAATGATACAGAAAACGCTTTTGTATGTGCATTGTTTAAACGTCACAACTCTCTTAATGGACTGAATATATAATTTGTACCACATATCTTTGTTCGGTCGAAAAGATAGACCGTTAAACCGCCCAAATTGTGCCTATATCTATCTACCTACCATAATTCCAGTTAAGTTAGCTGACGTGTAAGTTTATGTCAAGGTAAGCGATACACACGAGGTGGGTATTGGAGGCGCAGTCATTTCAAACCTTTGTTCAAATTGAAATTAACATTTAAATCAACACAGAACATTTAGTCCTTTTATGTCTCCCATGCATAAAGCAATACCGAATGTAGCAGCAGGGCTTCTTGATTTGACGCTTCCATACGACCAACATCCACCATTTGTCTGCTAAATGGAACCAAATTGGCAGCTTAGCCCTGGGATGGGAATATGAATCTCAAATGGAAGAGTAACGCTGGAGATGCCAGAGACATTGACAATGAAGAATATAGATGACGTGGTGCTTATAACAAAGGGAGAAAAATGGCAACTCAAAAGCTAACAGGTCTTTCCGATTTAGGATTATAGATCAGGAGTAAGAGAGCGCAAGAAGCGGGAAAGGTGAGAAACAAAGATAAGGGGATAAATGGAAGCTCTCTCTGATGGCGAGATCCATCCTTACACCGCAGAGGTTCAGTCGTGAGACATGGGAAACATGACTGGAGCCCACACCTACAGATCAGTAGACAACACAGGTCACACACTTACAGATATCGAGGGCGGGCGGGAATAGGTACTTGGGGAGAACAAAATAACCGGCTATGCTTTGGGCCTCGGGTTTCGTGTTGATTTGAAATGAGAGGGAAATTGCGGGTCACTCTGAGCCACAAGAGGTAAACCCCGCCCAAGTGGAAAGTGTAGAGTGGAGGATAGGGAAAAACAGTGACTTGACTCAGACTTAGCGGGAATGCAACATATCAAATTATTAACAAAACCAGACTACTGAGATGGTGAGTCAGACGGAGGTTAGCCAGAAAATAATAAATGCATAGCATGAGAATTTGGAAAAAAAAAGTAACCTAAAAATGTATTGAGCCAATTGACAGGAGAGCTTCACTGTGGACTGAAATTAATCCAGCATCTTCAAACTCTTGAGAAATAGTCACTTATAGTAAAAACAACTAAACAGGATTAAAGGTTCGATTTGCGCCTTTTAAGTCTCATACTCTTCATGCTTTTCGCAACACTTGCGCAGAATATGCAAAAAATATTCAAAATAATTTGGTGTTAACAATTAAGCTTGCCTGATATTTTAGTCGAATTAATCAAAAGTTAATTAAATACAAAGTCCTTTAAATTTACTATTTTGTCTTGGATTTGCTCAAAAAAGCAAGTACAACAAGAGCGAAAAATCAATTGAAACAACAAATATTAGCTTTTTAGATCAGCTTTTTAAAGGAATATTGGGAAGATATTTGGTTAGCCACACAATAATGCAATCACCCATGGGCACCCATCTTCTGAAATTTGAGTAATTCATTACAATGTTAGTGTTTACATTCTATTCTTGCAGTACTGCGTTAGATTGTTATTTCTGGGATTTTGTAAAGCAACTAATAACACAAAAGTGCCTTCCATTAGAGGTTAGTTGTCGTGAACTTGTGACTTGCCTCTGGAAATAAAGACTCGAGGACAAAAAGGCGCTGGAATAAAAGTGAACAAGATGTATTATTTTTTTTGAAGAAATAACACTGCAACTTGTGATCAAATCCAATCAGAGGTACAGGCAAGCAATCTCTACGGAGGGAAACATTGCTTTCAACAGTAGGGCTGCTGACATTTTTCGGAAATGCTATCTAAATTGATCTTCCCGCTTAAATACATTCGGATCTTATATTGTTTTCAATTGGTAAATTATATTCATATCTTCAGAAAATACCTTTTCAATCAGCTTATAATGTAAAGTTTACACAACTGAGTTATGTTTAATTTTACACTTTTAGGCGTTGACATATTTGCTTTCTAAGTTGAATGGCAAACTATAATAATAGGAAGTGTAACAGTGCGTCACTTCCAGAAGTTGGATGAGCAACATAATGATAGTTGATGTCCCGGCACATATATTCATCTTGTCCTTTGAGTTTCGAGAATTGACAGATAGTGGTCGCTTTTTCAGTATTGTGGAGGCTATCCTGCTGTAAAAACCTGCATGTTGTGACTAACTCTCGGAACTATCAATCTCTTTCACTGCACTGACACGATTTTGTTGGAGCTCTATACAGTAGAATTATACGTCAGTGCGTCCTGTATTAAAATAAGGCGGCTAGCTGCTAAACAGGGCGATTAATCTTCTCAGGATACCAATGATTACCTGCTAAATTGTCGATCTCTTTCTCCTGCAATAGACTGACAGTATCGTCATCGCCCTCTAACATTAACTCGGTCTCGGCGTTCTGATTTATTACTGCCTGGGTCCGGAAAGTTTTCTTCGACTTTATGACATCCTCATCTGTACCTGAAAAAAAAGTTAGACGTTGAAATCACTCACCCCCATGCGGATTTCACAAAAGATATTCAAGTACATCAAGGCATCACAGAATTGTTACGGCACAGAAAGAGGCCAAACCCCGCTCTCCGAAAGAAGCATGCACTTTACAGACACCTGTCTAAAAGGTGTTTCCGTCCCCTCCTTTGGCTAACTGTTGCAAAAAGCCCCCTTTGGAGGATCCGAGATAAGCACCTTCCATAATAACGAACGTTTGTGAAAATACCTAGTTTCTGATTGCGGGTTACATATTAAGAGCTTCAGAATAAGATTGTACTCCGCAAAACAAGTCATTTACACCGCAAGACTTCTTTCTCCAACCCACCCAATGTGAGTGTGCGCATAAAGAAACAGAGCACAAGAAAATTAACAGTATTTAATATATCTTTATTTATATGACCAATTCATCATGTGTCAGATAAGTTGTATTGTTGTCTTACTATATCAAAAGGTAAAACTCACTTCGGTTAAGGCTTCTTCAGCCTTATATGGAAAGAGTTTGAAGATTGATACTAAATCTGAAACACTGCAAGGGTTCCCACTGCATGTTTCTAGAGCAGAGTCGTTTTACAGATAATGCATATGTATGGGAATATGCCGGAATAAAACCACCCGGTCCCTTGGGGAAGGAAACCCTACGTAAAACCTGGCTAACATCATTCCCCAAATTTTTTTATTTAAGATAACGTGCAGATATTGTGCGCTCAATTTGGGGTTGTCAAACAACTTGTTAAGTACAACTAACTGCGTTGTGTACACCCTTTTGGCCATCTGTCTCTCAGCCCCTGGTCAAGACTCATTTAAAAAATCTTTTACTACATTAACATTATCTACGTAACTCAAAGCGAGAGGGGGATGATCTATGTCCGGGTCATGGACATCCAATGTGACTCTGCTTTTATTCAAATTAAGTTTAATGTGTCAGTCACACTCCAGGAAGGAAGGCGAGCGAACTGCTACTGGGGGGCACAGTTTACATTCCAGTTGGAAAGACCTGTACGTCGAAGAACTCCAAAACAGAATCGAAAATAAATTAATGTTAATAATAAGCCGTGGTGAAAAGTTAATGATTTCGATTTCCGAGACTATCAGTAAACGGACAGAAGCGTGTCTCATTCCAGACTTACTTTGGAAATCGCAACCTCTTGCTACAATTTATTTCTGAGCTCCACCTTGTGGATAGAAATATCCGGAGTCCAGAGGTAATTGATAGTTGTTCTAACGAAAGCAGACACTTGCATTGTATTTTTTTCTTTACTGTAGGCTCTGTTTGCCATGTACAGACAAAGGAGGACAGGAGATGTGTCGTTATTCGGAAGGCCGGCACAGATTTGGCGCTAATGATCGTCATCCATCGAACAAAACAAAATAATTAAGAGAGGGAGTTCGTTTTATGCTCATTGCAACCTCTCAGAAATAAAATGCTGGGATTTGGAGCACTGTGGGGAAACAGTACATATCCAATCCATAATGAAGTTGCCATATACACCGTGAATACTTCCTGCCCATTTTATTTCGAAAATATAAAGTTGGCCCGTCAGCCAATAAGCCAGCGAATAAAACGACAGGCAATAAACTGGAAGGTTGGGGAATTGTGCACACGCACAATCCCCTCACTGGATCAGCCATTTCTCTTATACTTCAACCCTGCAGGCGTATTTTGCCTGGTAAAGGCGAACAAATGTTATGGGATACATCTCTGCTATTGGCATCACATATTCAGTGGTCCAGTATGCAGCAAGCTCAAATATATCAAAAGGTAAAACTCACTTCGGTTAAGGCTTCTTCAGCCTTATATGGAAAGAGTTTGAAGACCGATACTAAATCTGAAACACTGCAAGGGTTCCCACTGCATGTTTCTAGTTTCGAGCCCGGCCATGTACTAAAAGTAACTCCGATGCCGCTAAAATAAAATCTCAGAATACAAGAATGGTTACAGAGCAGAAGGAGACCATTCGGCCCATCGTGTCTGCATCGGCTCTCTGAATGAGTACTTAACTTAAGTGCCATTCTCCTGCTTTCTACCTGTAACTCTGCATCTTCTTTTCATATAACTGTTTAATTGCCTGTCGAATGCTTCCATTGAATCTGCCTCCACCACATTTATCCTCCACATTATAAAAATTATCTTTATTAGTGTCACAAGTAGGCTTACATTAACACTGCAATGAAGTTACTGTGAAAATCCCCTAGTCGCCGCATCCGGCGCCTGTTCGGGTACACAGAGGGAGAATTCAGAATGTCCAATTCACTTCACAGCACGTCTTTCGGGACTTGTGGGAGGAAACCGGAGCACCCGGAGGAAACCCACGCTGACACGGGGAGACTACGTAGACCCCACTGTGCTATCATGCCACCTCCACTGTGCTACCGTGCTACCCCCACTGATCTACTGTGCCGCCCCCACTGTGCTACCCTGCCACCCCCACTGTGCTACCATGGTGCCCCCATCCACTGTGCTACCGTGACACCCCCACTGTTCCTCCGTGCCACACCCACTGTGCTACTGTGCCACCCCCATTGTGCTACTGTGCCACCCCCACTGTGCTACCGTGCCACCCCCACTGTGCTATCATGCCACCTCCACTGTGCTGCCCCCACTGTGCTAGCCTGCCACCCCAACTGTGCTATCATGCCACCCCCACTGTGCTACCGTGCCACCCCCACTGTGCTACTGTGCCACCCCACTGTGTTACCGTGCCACCCCCATCCACTGTGCTACCGTGCCGGCCCCTACTGTGCTACCGTGCCGCTCCCATCCACTGTGCTACTGTGCCACCCCCACTGTGCTACCGTGCCGCTCCCATCCACTGTGCTACTGTGCCACCCCCACTGTGCTACCATGCTGCCCCCGTCCACTGTGCTACCGTGCCACCCCCCACTGTGCTACCGTGCCGCTCCCATCCACTGTGCTACTGTGCCACCCCCCACTGTGCTACCATGCCGCCCCCATCCACTGTGCTACCGCGCCACCCCCCACTGTGCTACCGTGCCGCTCCCACCCACTGTGCTACTGTGCCACCCCCACTGTGTTACCGTGCCATTCCCACTGTGTTACCATGCCACCCTCCCCCCCACTGTGCTACCGTGCCATTCCCACTGTGCTACCATGCCACCCCTCACTGTGCTACCGTGCCATTCTCACTGTGCTACCATGCCACCCCCCCACTGTGCTACCGTGCCATTCCCACTGTGCTACCATGCCACCCCTCACTGTGCTACCATGCCATTCCCACTGTGCTACCATGCCACCCCCCCCCACTGTGCTACCGTGCCACCCTCACTGCTACCATGCTGCCCACTGGCAGGGTGACAAAGATTTTTCAGCTTCAGCTGGAGAAAAAACCTCATACAAGTTCAAGATAAACTTCTTGATCTTGTATTCTAAGAGTATATGCTTTATTAACCTCTCTTTCAACCTGTCCTGCCACCATAAATGACAGATACACAGCCAAGTAAGTCCCTCTGCTCCTGTACCCCTTTAGAATTGTATTTAATTTTATATTCTCTCTCCATGTTCTTCCTACTAAAATTAATCACTTCACATTTCTCTACATTAAACTTCATCTGCCACCTATCTGTCCACTCCACCAATTTGTCTATGTTTGTTTGAAGCATTGCACTATCCTCCTCACAGTTCACAGTGTTTCCAAGTTTTGTATCGTCTTCAAATTTGGAATTGTACCCTGTACACCAACATATATGTCATTCATGGGAGCCATCTTCTCCCTTGGTAAAGATAGATGTCGAGTGTTCATTTAATACCTCAGCTGTGTCCTCTTCCTCCATGGTACATCCCTTTTTTGGTCTTTAATCAGCCCAATTCCTCCTTTTACCACCTTATACTATTTACTATGGAAGACTTTGGGATTCCGTTTTATGTTGGCTGCCAATCTCTTTTCATACTCTCCCTTGTCATCTCTTATTTGCTTTTTTGCTGAACCTTCTATTTTCAGCCTGGCTCTTAGTTGCATTTCCTAACTGACATCTTTATCTTAAAACTTACTCCTTTATCTTAATTTCCATTTCTTGTGTCATCGAGGAAGCTCTGTATTTGTTTGTCCTACCTTTTCCTTTGGGGAGAATGTATCTCCACTTTGCCTGAACTATCTCTTCTTTAAAGGTAGCCCATTGTTCTGCTACCGTTTTCCTGCCAACCTTTAACTCCAATTTATTTGGCCCAGATCCATTCTTACCCCATTGAAGTTGGCTTTCCACAAGTTAATTTTTCTTAGGCTGGATTGTTTTCTTCATAGTCAGCCTAAACCTAAAGACACAAAGAGCACAATCCCCTCCTGACATTTGATCCACTTTGCCGACCTCATTCCCAAGAACCAGGGTCCATCAGTGACCCCTTTCACATTGGACTGGAAACATACAGCTGGAGAAAAGTTTCCTGAACACAGTCTAAGAACCCATGTCCCTCACAGCCCTTTATATTACTACTATCCCAGTCTATATTCAGGTAACTGAAGTCCTCCATTATAAAGACTCTATAATTATTGCAGCTCTTTGTAATTTCCCTGCAAATTTGTTACTCTACATCCTTCTACATTTGTTGGTGGTCTATAGATTAAACTCAGCAATGTAACTGCACCTCTTTTGTTCTTAAGCTCAAACGTCAATAAGATTCTGTCCTTGATTCCTCTGGGATACCCTCTTTCTCCAGCACGGCAATGCTCTCCTTACTCAATACCATCGCCCCTCCCCCCTTTCTTCCTTTTCTCTCATGGATGATGAAGTTTAACTGCCTGTCAGGAAATTATCCAATGGACTTCCAAATGCATATACTGGTATACATTCTTTAATGCAATATACATATTCAAATTCAAGTGATCTCTATCTGCTGGATTTATAGGAACTGCCGACTGGAAATTAAGAATGCAAGGCTAGATTTGAGATTCTGAAATAAACAATGTCACATTTTACAATTCCTTTTGCTTAATCATTGCTATGTTTTCATCTTTCTGTTGCTGTCTCTATCGGGCTGTCTCCCTCTTTCTAACTATATTGCTCTCCCTGTATCTTTCCTCCCATCTCCTACTTTCCCTAACTTGTGTTTGCTTAAAATCTGTTACATACCTAACTTTTTCTAGTCCTGATAAGAATCAGCGACTTGAAATGTTTCTCCACCTACAGATGTGAAGCATTTTCTATTGTAGCCAGTTAAAATGGCTAACTCCCGACTTAGAATGGCCAACCCCGATTTAAAATGGTGAACGGAAAAGGCTGATGGGAAAATCAGCCAACAGGACTCAAACAAGCAGCTGCAGGTAAAACTGTGTATTCGCCTCTGGGGAGGCCAGATAGAATCGATACCTGCAGCCATCAGCATAACAACACACCAGCCATCTGAATATTAATTAGCAATCCCTGGGAACAATGTGCAACAAATTAGACACTCAAAGCCAACCCAGACTTTTCGGCGCCAACAGGAGCCTCCACAAAGAGAGGTGAACGACCACCCCAAAACCGCCCAACGAACAAGGAATCGCTCCAGCATTGGAGAATATCGAACTAAGTGATTGGGACGAAGTCCAATCACTTGGAACCAGGTACAGGCTCCGCCCCGAAAGGCGGGAAGCCCCTGGGGACTATAAAAATAGAGTCCAAGTTCAAATCGACCCTTCTTCATCCTTCCGCACCCTTCGAGACCCTTCTGCTGACCTTCTGCAACAACCGCTCAAATCGTAAGTCTTACTTCAACGCTCGTTACGAGATAGGCGCTCCTAGCTATCGACCTGTACCAGCTTCAAATCCCGCAGGCTCAGGGCCCATACGAAAGGCCATTCGTTTCCCTGACCTGGTAGGCCATTTCCAAGTTAAGTATTGGCCTGTTAGTTGTAGGAAGTAGCTTAGAAGTAGATTTTAAACCTAAGTATTGATTACTGTATATAATAAATGTGCGTTGATTTAACTCTTACTAAGCAGTGTGTTGGATTATTGATCATTACTCGGACTTGAACCACGTGGCGGTATCAGAAAGATACCTGGCGACTCAAGAGCAAAGGTGATAGAACAAGAGCAATTAAACTAAGGTTAAAGTTAGCAACACTATGTTTACTTCGGTATTAGATTGGATATAAAATAGTACAACTTGATTGAAAACAAATTAAAATAGTTCAAATGAATAAGAATGCAAAAGTTAAATACACAGAATAATAACCATTCTGACCCTTAGAAGGTAAATAATAGTCCATATGACAAGAACGCCAATCATCACATCAGGAGTAATTTTCAAATAATCAAATCAGGAGCAAAATTGTGGCCCTTTCCATATATCTGCTGTAATCAATAAATAAAGAACCACCAATAGGCATGATAGGAAAATGACCTGACCATAGTTTGACAATACACAACCCTGGGAAGGTTAAATTGTACCTACCTGCATAGTAAGGAATTCATAAACATTACAGGCCAGGCATTCGGTGGTCAGTTTAGCTCAGTTGGCTGGAGAGCTAATTTGTGATGCAGAGCAAGGCCAACAGCGTGGGTTCAATTCCTGTACTGGCTGAGGTTATTCAGGAAGGCCGGCCTTCTCAACCTTGCCCCTTGCATGAGGTGTGGCAATCCTCTGGTTAAATCACTACCAGTCAGCTCTCCCCCTCAAAGGGAAAAGCAGCCGTTGGTCATCTGGGACTATGGCAACTTTACATTACTTACTCGGCCAGACATTGCTATTATGGTAGGTTTGGCAGTGAATATCATTAGTTATACTTGTATGCCCATTATTGACAGTGGACTATATTTTTGCTGCGAATTGTTGGAAAGTTAATTTGACCATGGCTAGATGATGTTGATCTGGGACCTCATGAACAGTGTACCCAAAAGCTATCTCCTTCACCAATTAAAGAAACAAACAAAACCAAGAAAGAAGAGAACACTGGAGATGGAATTAGGCAAATTAGATACGTCAAGACAGAAATAAAAATAAAAAGGGAAATAAAGATGGTGGATTGAGAGAGAAGTGAGAAACTGACAGGAAACGCAAGAAGAAAATTAAAAGGAACAAACTGAAGAGGACATTGTGACCCAGTTGTGTTCATGGTCCTTGAGAAGTTAATAAGTGAACAGCAGGGTAGGTGTGCAAAATGTACAAATATTCTTGAACTGTGAAACAAAGATAGGATCAGTGGTTCCATCTATTATGATCAGGTACTGTGGGTAGACAATTGTAATTCTTTTAGTGGAACGTTGGGATTGCTAAGCAATAAAAACCAAGTCCTTATTGTTTGCCTTCGGGAATGCTGGTAGTTGCCTGATACAATCATAATGGAGTTGCTGACTAGTCTCAACAGTCAATTGATCAATGAATCTACAACAGACCCAGAAATGACACAAGCAAAACCCCAGTAGTGGAGAGCTCTGGGGATCATAGAACCAAGTTCCTGTTTTCCTCTCAAACACGCTACATTTACCAAATGCCATGTCTGAAATGATCGAGGGCAGAATTTTAAAAAATGGTTGACTGTCATTTTCGGCCTGTAAATTGGTGTGTAACGGTGAAATCTGGGTAGCAATCTTTCGTTTTCCCCATGTGAAAGACAAAGCGCCTGAGGCACAAAATACCTGAGGCGCAAAGAGTCCGATTCGTCTGCCCTGGGGATCACCTGAGTACTTCAATCAAGGCGCTGCACTCAAACGGCTCCACAGCACCTGATCTCATTCAAGCCAGGAGGATGGCAACTAGATAACCATCTCCAGGTTTTCAGAGCAGGCCCTCACTCAAATGTTGGTTGCCGTGGAGGAGAGGCAGGCCTCAATTTACCCAGTTTACCCACAGGTTGGCAGGGGGCCCTCCAGCAAGGTCACCAATCCTGCCTGGGAGATGGTGGCAGCACTGATCAGTGCCAGAATTGTGCTCAAGAGCATCGGGATTCAATGTAAGAAGAAAATGAGTGACCTACTACGATCTGCAAGGCTAAGTGCTCCTTGTCTCACCCATCCTACTGCCAAACTCCAGAAAGCCATCTTGCACCTACAGGCCACCACCTCGCAGGCTCCCAGCGCCCGATCTCAGAGCATCATCCTCAAACAACCCCAAGCACACATCGGAACCCATCCCTGCTTAACCACTGTGGCTACACATAGCAGCTATGCCCCTTGACCTCTAATCCAGCAGGCAACCTGCTCACAGTATCCCATTCGTGTCCCTGCAGGAGAAGATTGCTCACAACCGCAGAGAGAGAAAAGATGGGCCGTGGAACACTTGAACTAAGGATCTTGACTTGTTTTGAGGAGAGGGCAATGGAGCACGAAAGGGAGGATCTGGAGTGGGCCTGCGCAGAGAGTGAGGTTGGCCTGCGACAGAAAAGTGAGGAACCACTGCACCTGCTGTTTGTAGTATATATAAATGATTTGGAGGAAATGTAACTGGTCTGATTAGTAAGTTTGCAGACGACACAAAGGTTGGTGGAAATGCGGATAGCGATGAGGACTGTCAGAGGATACAGCAGGATTTAGATTGTTTGGAGACTTGGGCGGAGAGATAGCAGATGGAGTTTAATCTGGACAAATGTGAGGTAATACATTTTGGAAGGTCTAATGCAGGTAGGGAATATACAGTGAATGGTAGAACCCTCAAGAGTATTGAAAGCCAGAGAGATCTAGGTGCACAGGTCCACAGGTCAGTGAAAGGGGCAACACAGGTGGAGAAGGTAGTCAAGAAGGCATACGGCATGCTTGCCATTGGCCAGGGCATTGAGTATAAGAATTGGCAAGTCATGTTGCAGCTGTATAGAACCTTAGTTAGGCCACACTTGGAGTATTGTGTTCAATTCTGGTCGCCACACTACCAGAAGGATGTGGAGGCTTTAGAGAGGGTGCAGAAGGGATTTACCAGAATGTTGCTTGGTATGGAGGGCATTAGCTATGAGGAGCGGTTGAATAAACTCGGTTTGTTCTCACTGAAACGATGGAGGTTGAGGGGCGACCTGATAGAGGTCTACAAAATTATGAGGGGCATAGACAGAGTGGGCAGTCAGTGGCTTTTCCCCAGAGTAGAGGGGTCAATTACTCGGGGGGCATAGGTTTAAGGTGCGAGGGGCAAGGTTTAGAGTAGATGTACGAGGCAAGTTTTTTTACACAGAGGGTAGTGGGTGCCTGGAACTCGCTACCGGAGGAGGTGGTGGAAGCAGGGACGATAGTGACATTTAAGGGGCACCTTGACAAATACATGAATAGGATGGGAATAGAGGGATACGGACCCAGGAAGTGTAGAAGATTGCAGTTTAGTCGGGCAGCATGGTCGGCATGGGCTTGGAGGGCCGAAGGGCCTGTTCCTGTGCTGTACTTTTCTTTGTTCTTTGTTCTTCATCCAGATGACCAGTCCAAATGAGTTTTTCGTTGTCCAAACATATGACCAGGCCATGTGCTAAAACCATGTCCCATGCCTTGTAGGAACATCAACGGATGGGTCTCGGCCGTCAGCCAGCAGTGCCTCCCACCCCGGTCACCCTCGATACCACCTTGGAAGAAAACTCCGAGGAGACATGGATGGCGTGTCAAAGCTATCACCCACACCATCCACCAACACAAAGTTATAAACCTTGGTGGGCTAAACCTAATGAACAGGCTTCTGGGTCACTATCTGGTGAGCACCACACTACTTCTGATGCAAATCAGGTGGAGATAGGAGTGTCGCAGGGATCAGGCAGTCGGAGGCCTGCTGGTTCCCAGGACACAGCTGTGCGCCAGGCAGGTGCTGTGCCTCTTGAACACAGTCATCCATCAGCTGCTGGAGATGCAAAGGCAGAGTCGGGAATACTAGGAGGGGTTGTCAGCAACATTCCTGCGACTGCAAGACTGAATACAGGAGGCCCAAAACCTTCAGTCACAGGGCATGTTACCGGCATTACCTGGCCCCCATGCCAACAATGCAAGGGTAGCGTCTGCAGTAGAAAGCCTGGGGCAAGAAATCAGAGCCATGACTGGAGAACTTTGAAGCATGACTCAGTTCCTGAGGACCATGGCTGAGGGGTTCAACATCATGGTGCAGACACTGTTGGGCCTCCAGGACTGGCAGCATCAGATAATGTTGAGGCTTCTGGAGCTCACATCAACTGTTCCTCCATCCTATGGAAGACCCATGGACCCATGAACAACCGGAGGGGGAAGAACTGCTGGAGCACCTCCTGGGCCTTCCACCCAGGGAGTGACCAGCCTTCATGAATCCCTGATACTGGCATACCTCAGGGGCAGCTTGTAGAAGAGGGTGACAAAGCAACATCAGTGCCATGCAAAAGTAGGCCAGGGCCCTACAGATCCTGGCCCTCCAGAGGATGCCCATCAAGGGCATCCCATGCAATAGGATGTGGAAGGCCGCCTCCAATTCTTATGTGCATCCTGGGATGTAGTAAGGGGCTAAGGAGTTGTAGGGACACAAATTAGGCATGGGTGAAGTTAGGCACAAATAGCTGGAGGTCATAATGAAATGTCACAATTGCACTTGTCACCTTATTAAAATCTCTTCTTGTTCACAACCTTAAGGTCTCATTCTCTTTGACTCTCCTCCAACTGGGATTAGTTTTCACCCCATCTGCAGACAGCTTCTCTCACAGGTCCTCAATGTAATGGAATCGGTAGGACCACTAAAACCAAGAGCAACATACATCCTGGAAGGTTTCTGGCATTAATCAGTGAACCACAGATCCTCACCCGTAATTCCCCTCTAGTGCTAAAAGCAAAGGGATGTAGGGCTGAACCTCACTCGCACATGAGTCGGGGAGTCAATCTGCTGGCAGCAGACAGACAGGAGTCAAACATGAGCAAAAGCTGAGGAACATCAGAGCTTTCCTCATTGAGAGTTGTCATCATCCTCCTGCATTGACAGGCTAAGTAGGCACAAGGACTCCCCAGGCCCTGCACCCTGAAGACTTGGTTTTCATGGAGACCTCCTCCCTTGGACACGGATGGGTCACAAATCTCATGGGGGGGTGTGGTTGTAGAGCTGTCGGACAACATGATGGCCCAATTGTGCGAAGCGGGAAGTGATGAGGGCATCCCTGGCCCTCCTGCCTATGCGTACCCTCGCCCATACTTTGCCTCCATCCTCCAGCTCCTCTTCAGCCTCTCCCTCCTGGACTGCCTCCTCATCAGTGATGTCCCGCTCCTCCTGGTTGTCACCATCAAAAACATTGCCCTGTTGCTGCACCAAGTTATGTAGGGAACAGTAGACCACCAGGATGCGAGAGACCCTCTCGGGACTGCACTTCATGGCCCCACTGGACCTGTTGCGGCAGCGAAAGCACATCTCAGGGAGCCTGGTGCACCGCTCTATCATAGAGGTTGGCACTGTGAGCCTCATTGCAATGTGCAGCTGCATCGGTTTCAGGCGTCCGCACTGGCATCATCAGCCAAGGCCTCAGTGGATATCCCTTGCCCCCAACGAGCCATCCCTGCAGCCTGGGGTTACCCTTGCATATTCCAGGGATTTGAGATTGCCCAAGGGTGAAGTTATCATGCACACTCCCTGGGACTTGTGCACACCTGTACGTGATCTTCATCTGGTGGTCACAGACCATCTGGACATTAAGAGAGTGTAACCCCTTCCTGTTAATAAAGAGGACATCCTGATGCCACGGGGTGTGTAGAGCCACATAAGTGCCATCTCTGGCCTCCTACACCTGTGGTATACCAGCTATGGTGCCGAATCATGCAGCCCTCTAGTCCTGAAGGGCCTGATCTAGTTCGAAAGTAATGCAGTTCGATGCCTTGGTATAGATTGCATCCGTGACCGTTTGGATGTATTTGTGGGTGGATGGCTGTGAGATGACACACAGATCACCGTTGTGCCGTGGAATAATCCTGTGGCATAGAGGTTGGGAGCTGCCATGACCGACACGATAACAGGGAGCGGGTGCCCTCCTGCCCCATGTGGCGCCAAGTTGGCGGGAATGTTGCACAGGCGCCACACTACCTTCCTTTGAGGTGGATTCTCCAACAGCACAAGTTGTCTGATAACTCTATGAAGTAAACCTCGGTCCTATAAACCCTGAGTTTCCTTCGCCTTTGAACCCTCTGTTTGATTTCTTCTGTGTCTGGCCCTTGAAACTGCCCTGCAGCACCTGGCCTCCTGGCGCTGTGTTCTCCCTGGGTGTGGCCCCTCATTGTTGCTGGAGCCTGTGCTCTTCCGGCGCTGCGAAAAGCAAGGGGCGGCACAGTAGCACAGTAATTAACACTGTTGCTTCACAGCGCCAGGGACCTGGGTTCGATTCCCGGCTTGGGTCACTGTCTGTGCCAAGTCTGCACGTTCTCCCTGTGTCTGCATGGGTTTCCTCCGGGCGCTCTGGTTTCCTCCGACAAGTCCCGAAAGATGTGCTGTTAGGTGAATTGGACATTCTGAATTCTCCCTCAGTATAACCGAACAGACGGTGGAATGTGGCGACTCGGGGATTTTCACAGTAACTTCATTGCAGTGATATGTAAGCCTACTTGTGACACTAATAAAGATTATTATTATTGTTTGCCAGCTCCAACCCTGCGATCTCGGAAAGCTGCGAGGGAGGAAAGAGAAGGAGAGGGAGATAGAAAGTCCCAGATAGTGACTTTCAGACTCTCCCCCTCACCCTTTGTCATCCCTGTCATTGAGGCAGCCACTTCTACACCTTAGCAGGTGCCTTGTGCTCACTCACATGTCTGGTACCTTTACAACTTCATCGTTCGACTGGCTCCAGTCAATGCCCTTGCCCCTTCAGAGTCGCCTGTGGCGTCCCGTCTAGCCGCCCCCTCCCTTAATATATACGTTACTGGGTGTTCTGACAGGCTGCCTCAATGATCACCAATCCCTCATGGGTAGGTTCAACTGGACACTTATCTAAATCATGATGCTTATCGATCCTCTATGGCAGCTACTGAGATCTGGCAATTATGCTTACACAGTCCCTCGCGATCCCCTGTACCTGAGTTTTCAACCATATTCATGACTTTGAGAGTGTGGGTAGCTGGCATTCATAGATAATCATAGAATTTACAGTGCAGAAGGAGGCCATTCGGCCCATCGAGTCTGCACCGGCTCTTGGAAAGAGCACCCTACCCAAGGTCAACACCTCCACCCTATCCCCATAACCCAGTAACCCCACCCAGCCGGAATCGAACCTGGGACCCTGGAGCTGTGAAGCAATTGTGCTATCCACAGTGCTACCGTGCTGCCCTTTGTTAAGGGTTAACTCATGATGGCCAATTATTTTGAACAGGCAAGATTAAAGTGCCCTGATCTTATTTCAGGGCATCATCCCAAAATGTTATTGCTGTTAGGCATTTACATTTAAGACTCCTGGCCAGCCACACCATGAATTTTAAATGCCCCCCCCCCCCCCCCCCCCCCCGAAGCTGGTCACTGTTCTGACTTCTCTTGCAGTGTCTCATCCAACCAGCCCTCAGGCCGGCCTCCCTCAGTCTCATCACACCCTTCCCCCACCTCATGAGCCCTGCCCCATACCACTAACAGCTGAGTAACTCAGGGCTTATTTTAATTTCCTGAGAACACAGCCTGCAGACTGACACAGCACCCTGAAAACATTGAATACGGAGACTGTTGGCTTCAGAACACACACTAGCTGCGACCCCCATCCCGGAGGAGGCCCCAGAACCCCCTTCACTCCAACTCTCCCCCACCCCTTACTCCCTCCCAACTCTCCTTCTCACTCCCAACTTCCACTCTAATCCCTACCTTTCCCTCTCACCCCCAACCCCACCTCATTCCAAAAGCTCCTCCCATCCCCAAACCTTACCCCCTCACCCCCTATACCCTCCTCAGCCCCAACACCCCTGCCTCATTTCCAATCCCCAACCCCAACCTTGAAGCATCCGCCCCTCTGGAGTTGGCCATTCGGAACTGTCCCCTTGTACACCTTGGTACTAGGTGGAGAGTGGTGCTCACCTCTTTCCTGCCTCTCGGCGGTCATTGTGCCTGTTTCCCGTTTTAAAAAAGCAGTAGTAATTCGCATGCGAGTGTCTTAACAAGCGCCGGAATGTGGTGACTAGGGGCTTTTCACAGTAACTTCATTTGAAGCCTACTTGTGACAATAAGCGATTTTCATTTCATTTCATTTCACGCTGGTAGGTGGGAAGGATCAATGAGGCCTGAACACTCAATTTAAACTCATTAGTTAGATTAAAATGCATTCAAATTGATTTGAACAATTTCTCACCCTTCCTGAACATGAACCTGATCATGTCATCATGGAGGGCCCATGAAGATCAAGTTCTGAAATTTCATCGGCTCAAATCTCGCAATATTTCACAGCCATATTGGGATTCGCGGTTAACGGACATGCAAAATTGCACCTGCAGTATTTCAAAGTACTACATTCTGAAAGAAATGTTCAACTGAATGAATGACTTTCTCCTGAGTGTCAAAGATAAGAATGGGAAAAACAAACTGCCAAGACAGATGAACAAAATGTAAAAAAACTCCAGGAACAATTTACTATTTGCTGATGTGAGACTTCACAGCTTCATTAGTCTCTTCATGGGCCTCCAAGGTTCAGCATCATGTCAAGGCTATAAATTGAATAATTACTCGTGTCCTTTGCAATAATTACGAGCCCTAAATAGCTGAAGCAGGAATCATTAGCAATTATAGGATAAATGTAACAATTTCATAATTATCAATAATGACACAGAACATACAGTGCAGAAGGAGGCCATTCGGCCCATTGAGTCCGCACCGACCCACTTAAGCCCTCACTTCCATCCTATCCCTGTAACCCAATAACCCCTCCTAACCTTTTTGGTCAATAAGGGCAATTTATCATGGCCAATCCACCTAACCTGCACGTCTTTGGACTGTGGGAGGAAACCGGAGGAAACCCATGCAGACACGGGGAGAACGTGCAGACTCCGCACAGACAGTGACCCAGCGGAGAATCGAACCTGGGACCCTGGCGCTGTGAAGCCACAGTGCTATCCACTTGTGCTACCGTGCTAATGTCAAAGGTGAGCCTCTCGAATCAGCTTTCGGGAGGCTAATGAAAGAGCTGTGCAACTTGCCAAAAATCAGAACACAGCATGTTCTTATTTTGCAAACTGCTGTTTTGTTTTTACAAATTAACAATAGTGAGTGATATTAGCACTTCAAACTAATGATGCAACTTCCGAGCAATTCCTTGCTACGTATTTATCTTAATGAGGCAAAATCATAATTTACATTTGAATCACAATTTGCTCCAAAATGTATTTACCATCTTTTACAATAAGGAATAGTTTCACTGAAATGAGTGATAGCATGACACTGAAATTGAAAAATTACAAATTTTCATCAGTGTGTTATGCCAAGATGCTAATTCCATTTTACATTTTATTGTAAGGAAATTATTCAGATTTGTCTTTCACAAAAAAATAATCTAATCTCAGTGCCTGTGTAGGGAATATCACAAGACTTTTCATCAAAACCTCTTAAATCAAATAATTTAATGTATTATATTAAGTAAATGTTTGAATTATCTACAAACACGAGGATTAAAATTCTCAAAAAACGTCAATTTATTAAGCATTTATATTTGGACATTACGGAGTGAATGATTCAAATCAAATATTGTGAAACTTGATTGGAAATTAAATGTGGAAATTTGATTAAATTTACACATATTACAATCCATTGAAAAGGCATTGAAAACTCTGATGTTAGGCAAGAACTACTAGAATATCCATTCAAATAAATACTCGTGTTGTCCCTCTTATCTAATGTTATGTGTCTGCCTTCTCTAACCTAAAGATAATATATGCTACCATTGTTGAAAGCGAAAAGTCAATAAATGTTAGAGAAATATATTTCTGGTATTTTCCTCGCCATAGGGGAATTTATAATGAACATTTTTATGTTAAAAGTTTAAAACTATTCATCTGATGGACCCTCCTACAAAATGTTGATGATCCCTGTAACAATGCTTTCAAACATTTTTAAAGCATTTCCAAGAAACATCTGCACCAGTGGATTCAACAATGTGACTGCTACCTTTAGCTTTGAAGGATTTCAGTATCAATCAAATGAAGGCTATAGAACAGGGTTTGTGGATGCTTATTTTCAGCCAAAGGTATGCTAGTCTGATCATGCGATTTCAAATCACCCAAAATCATAAACATGAGAATGGGTACAAGAGAACCAAAATTCTGAATATTACTTCCTCCAAGTCTTCGGACAGATAATCAGGGGTGGAAAGTATTTATCTTCGATTCTGAAAGAGACTGGGAAGACATTTGTGAGGTGATATCAACTATTTTGAAGCAGTCAGTAGATACGGGGAGGTATGAATGTGGAAATTGGTTACATAAATAATAATCTTTATTATTGTCACAAGTAGACTTACATTAATACTGAAATGAAGTTACTGTGAAAATCCCCTAGTCGCCACACTGCAGCGGCTGTTCGGGTACACAGAGGGAG
Organism: Scyliorhinus torazame; assembly: GCF_047496885.1. Taxonomy (NCBI): domain Eukaryota; kingdom Metazoa; phylum Chordata; class Chondrichthyes; order Carcharhiniformes; family Scyliorhinidae; genus Scyliorhinus; species Scyliorhinus torazame. The sequence continues at coordinate 162,394,294 of NC_092721.1, read as the reverse complement.
AATTCAAGACTGTCCAAATTACCTAACAAGCATGTCTTTCAGGACTTGTGTGAGGAAACCAGAGCAACCGGAGGAAACCCACGGATACACAGGGAGAATATGTAGATTTCGCACAGACAGTGACCCAAGCCGGGAATCAAGCCTGGGACTCTGGGATATTTGGCGGGAGCAGTGGCCAGGGGTCTGTCGGGAAGGTAAGTTTACCCTTTTAAAAACTTACCTTGCAGGAGAAGCGGCCTTCAGATTTTCGGTGGGAGCAGTGGCCAGGGGTCTGTCGGGAAGGTACGTTTACCCTTTAAAAATTTACCTTGCAGGAGAAGCGGCCTTCAGATTTCCGGTGGGAGCAGTGGCCAGGGGTCTGTCGGGAAGGTACGTTTACCCTTTAAAAACTTACCTTGCAGGAGAAGCGGCCTTCAGATTTTCGGCGGGAACAGTGGCCGGGGTCTGTCGGAAGGTAAGTCTACCCTTTAAAAACGTACCTTCAGAGCTGCAGGAAGTCGGCCGTGGGGATTTCTGCGAAGATTTGGTAGTACCTGTATATAAATTGGGCGGTTGCTAAACCCGAGACACGACACTTGTAGTGTCCCCCACCCTTCCAACTCCTCTAACCTAAGGGGTTGAGTGAATATCAAGTGAGTTCTTCCTTTATTTTTCTTGTTTTATCTAGAGAGGATGGCAGGGAAGGCAGTGCAATGTTCCTCCTGCAGAATGTTTGAGGTGAGGGACGCCGTCAGTGTCACTGCTGATTTCACCTGTGGGAAATGCACCCATCTCCAGCTCCTCAGAAACCATGTTAGGGAACTGGAGCTGGAGTTGGATGAACTTCGTATCATTCGGGAGGCAAAGGTGGTCATAGATAGATGCTTCAGGGATGTAGTTACTCCGAAGAATAAAGATAGATGGGTGACAGTGAGAGGGGCTGGGAGGAAGCAGTCAGTACAGGGATCCCCTGTGGTCGTTCCCCTTAGTAACAAGTGTACCGCTTTGGATACTGTTGGGGGGGGTGACTTACCAGGGGTAAGCCATGGGGTACAGGTCTCTGGCACAGAGTCTGTCCCTGTTGCTCAGAAGGGAAGGGGGGAGAGGAGTAGAGCATTATTTATTGGAGACTCCATAGTTAGGGGGATAGATAGGAGATTCTGTGGGAACGAGAGAGACTCGCGGTTGGTGTGTTGCCTCCCAGGTGGCAGGGTCCGCGATGTCTCGGATCGTGTTTTCGGGATCCTTAAGGGGGAGGGGGAGCAGCCCCAAGTCGTGGTTCACTTAGGCACCAACAACATAGGTAGGAAAAGGGATAGGGATGTAAGGCAGGAATTCAGGGAGCTAGGGTGGAAACTTAGATCTAGAACAAACGGAGTTATTATCTCTGGGTTGTTACCCGTGCCATGTGCCAGCGAGACGAGGAACAGGGAGAGAGAGCAGTTGAACACGTGGCTACAGGGATGGTGCAGGAGGGAGGGTTTCAGATACCTGGATAATTGGGGCTCTTTCTGGGGTAGGTGGGACCTCTACAAATGGGATGGTCTACACGTGGACCAGAGGGGTAGCAATATCCTGGGGGGGAAATTTGGTAATGCTCTTTGGGAAGATTTAAACTAGTTCCGCAGGGGGTTGGGAACCTGAATTGTAGCTCCAGTATACAGGAGGTTGAGAGTAGTGAGGTCATGAGTAAGGTTTCAAAGTTGCAGGAGTGTACCGGCAGGCAGGAAGGTGATTTAAAGTGTGTCTACTTCAATGCCAGGAGCATCCGGAATAAGGTGGGTGAACTTGCGGCATGGGTTGGTACCTGGGACTTCGATGTTGTGGCCATTTCGGAGACATGGATAGAGCCGGGACAGGAATGGTTGTTGCAGGTGCCAGGGTTTAGATATTTCAGTAAGCTCAGGGAAGGTGGTAAAAGAGGGGGAGGGGTGGCATTGTTAGTCAAGGAGAGTATTACGGTGGCAGAAAGGACGTTTGATGAGGACTCGTCTACTGAGGTAGTATGGGCTGAGGTTAGAAACAGGAAAGGAGAGGTCACCCTGTTAGGAGTTTTCTATAGGCCTCTGAAAAGTTCCAGAGATGTAGAGGAAAGGATTGCAAAGATGATCCTGGATAGAAGCGAAAGTAACAGGGTAGTTGTTATGGGGGACTTTAATTTTCCAAATATTGACTGGAAACGCTATAGTTCGAGTACTTTAGATGGGTCCGTTTTTGTCCAATGTGTGCAGGAGGGGTTCCTGACACAGTATGTAGATAGGCCAATGAGAGGCGAGGCCATATTGGATTTGGTACTGGGTAATGAATCAGGACAGGTGTTAGATTTGGAGGTAGGTGAGCACTTTGGTGATAGTGACCACAATTCGATTACGTTTACTTTAGTGATGGAAAGGGATAGGTATATACCGCAGGGCAAGAGTTATAGCTGGGGGAAAGGCAATTATGATGCGATGAGGCAAGACTTAGGATGAATAGGATGGGGAGGGAAACTGCAGAATATGGGCACAATTGAAATGTGGAGCTTGTTCAAGGAACAGCTACTGCGTGTCATAGAATCATAGAAGTTTACAGCATGGAAACAGGCCCTTCGGCCCAACCAGTCCATGCCGCCCAATTTTTACCATTAAGCTAGTCCCAGTTGCCCGCACTTGGCCCATAACCCTCTATACCCATCTTACCCATGTAACTATCTAAATGCTTTTTAAAAGACACAATTGTACCCGCCTCTATCAGTTTAGTATAGTCGTCATCCCTTACCCCTGCATCCTTTAATAAAGTCCCTCCGAGGAGACGGATGAGCAAATTGCCTATGCAGTTTTAATACCACAAGCTTTTTATCAGCTCAAGTCCCATTTTCAACTGCCATTAACGCATCCTTAACCACTCTACTTGAAATATTATTTGTCAGTATGGAATACAATAGTGTCCCGGCTGTGTAAATTGTAAGTCCACCGTCTTTCCAAAACTTGTTGCCTTATCCTGTTCCATATCCAGTTTGATGTGTGCTTTCTTCATTGACGGTCTGCTCAGAAGCAAAGGTATCTCACTTGATACAACATCCGTGCTAATGAAATGATTCACTCCGGCAATATTGCAAGGGAACACCACTCTTTTCAGTGACTTCAGAGTATTATCACCCCCAAACCTGAAACTTGTGGAACTTTCAAATTCCGTAACCTTGTTACGATTTTCAGCATTCAAGGAGTCCAGGAAACATTTTAACCAGGCAATTCCACACACAGTAGATGTGCAGCCACTGTCCATACAGCACAGTTGAATGATTCTGCAACCAACACCCTCATTACCGGCGTAAAACTGCTTGTCAATGATAATTCTTAAATCTTTACCCGTCAGTCTGGCCCCAATAAAACTCAAGATGGATTTGTAGGCATAGCATTAGTTATTTTTATTCGACTTGCAAGTCTGACTCGTTTCACAGAAACCCAGGGCACAACTAGTCTCCTAGCTATCCAGAATCGAGTGATTCTGTAGAACAAAGAAATCTCTACCGACACATTCAAATGGCATCAAGTTTCACATACACGATTCCCATAAGTCATCCTATACCCCTCCTGACCTGGCCATACATCCTGATTGTGTCCTTGATAAGTATGTACCTGTCAGGCAGGGAGGAAGTGGTTGAGCAATGGAACCGTGGTTTACTAAAGTAGTTGAATCACTTGTCAAGAGGAAGAAGGATGTTTATGTAAAGATGAGACGTGAAGGTTCAGTTAGGGCGCTCGAGAGTTATAAGTTAGCTAAGAAGGACCTAAAGAGAGCTAAGAAGAGCCAGGAGGGGACATGGGAAGTATTTGGCAGGTAGGATCAAGGATAACCCTAAAGCTTTCTATGGATATGTCAGGAATAAAAGAATGACTCGGGTAAGAGTAGGGCCGGTCAAGGACAGTAGTGGGAAGTTGTGCGTGGAGTCCGAGGAGATAGGAGAGGTGCTACATGAATATTTTTCGTCAGTATTCACACAGGAAAAAGACAATATTGTCGAGGAGAATACTGAGATACAGGCTACTAGACTAGAAGGGCTTGAGGTTCATAAGGAGGAGGTGTTAGCAATTCTGGAAAGTGTGAAAATAGCTAAGTCCCCTGGCCCGGATGCGATTTATCCTAGGATTCTCTGGAAGCTAGGGAGGAGATTGCTGAGCCTTTGGCTTTGATCTTTATGTCATCATTGTCTACAGGAATAGTGCCAGAAGACTGGAGGATAGCAAATGTTGTCCCCTTGTTCAAGAAGGGGAGTAGAGACAACCCCAGTAACGATAGACCAGTGAGCCTTACTTCTGTTGTGGGCAAAGTCTTGGAAAGGTTTATAAGAGATATGATGTATAATCATCTGGAAAGGAATAATTTGATTAGAGATAGTCAACACGGTTTTGTGAAGGGTAGGTCGTGCCTCTCAAACCTTATTGAGTTCTTTGAGAAGGTGACCAAACAGGGGGACGAGGTAAAGCAGTTGATGTGGCGTATATGGATTTCAGTAAAGCGTTTGATAAGGTTGCCCACTGTAGGCTATTGCAGAAAATACGGAGGCATGGGATTCAGGGTGATTTAGTAGTTTGGATCAGAAATTGGCTAGCTGGAAGAAGACAAAGGGTGGTGGTTGATGGGAAATGTTCAGCCTGGAGTCCAGTTACTATTGGTGTACCACAAGGATCTGATTTGGGACTACTGCTGTTCGTCATTTGTATAAATGACCTGGAGGAGGGCGTAGAAGGATGGCTGAGTAAATTTGCAGATGACACTAAAGTCGGTGGAGTTGTGGACAGTGCGGAAGGATGTTACAAGTTACAGAGGGACATAGATAAGCTGCAGCGCTGGGCTGAGAGGTGGCAAATGGAGTTTAATGCAGAAAAGTGTGAGGTGATTCATTTTGGAAGGAATAACAGGAAGGCAGAGCACTGGGCTAATGGTAAGATTCTTGGTAGTGTGGATGAGCAGAGAGATCTCGGTGTCCATGTACATAGATCCCTGAAAGTTGCCACCCAGGTTGAGAGGGCTGTTAAGAAAGCGTACGGTGTGTTAGCTTTTATTGGTAGAGGAATTGAGTATCGGAGCCATGGGGGTCATGTTGCAGCTGTACAAAACTCTGGTGCGGCCGCATTTGGAGTATTGCGTGCAATTCTGGTTGCCGCATTATAGGAAGGATGTGGAAGCATTGGAAAGGGTGCAGAGGAGATTTACCAGAATGTTGCCTGGTATGGAGGGAAGCTCTGCTGAGGGAAGGCTGAGGGACTTGAGGCTGTTTTCGTTAGAGAGAAGAAGGTTAAGAGGTGACTTAATTGAGACATACAAGATGATCAGAGGATTCGATAGGGTGGACAGTGAGAGCCTTTTTCCTCGGATTGTGATGTCTAGCACGAGGGGACATAGTTTTAAATTGAGGGGAGATAGATATAGGACAGATGTCAGAGGTAGGTTCTTTACTCAGAGAGTAGTAAGGGCGTGGAATGCCCTACCAACAGTAGTGGACTCGCTAACCGTAAGGGCATTTAAATGGTCATTGGATAAACATATGGATGATAAGGGAATAGTGTAGATGGGCTTTAGAGTGGTTTCACAGGTCGGCGCAACATCGAGGGCCGAAGATCCTGTACTGCGCTGTAATGTTCTATGTTCTGGCACTGTGAAGCAACGAATGAGGCAAAGAGCATGAAAACAAGCATATTACAATAAATCTACATAAAACATTGGTTTGGTTTCAACTGGAGTGCTATGTCCAGTTCTGGGTACCACACTTTAGGAAAGACGTGAAGGCAATCGAGATGATGCAATACAGAATCATTAGAGTGGTTCCAAGGATGAGAAACTTCAGTTATGCGGAAAGATTGTAGAAGATGACACTGTTTTTCATGAAGGAGAAGAGATTTAATGGAAGTGTTCAAAATCATGATGGCTGTGGACAAAATAGGTAGGGAGAAAATATTGCCATTGGCTGAAGATTGGGGAACCACAGGACACTGATATACGATTGGATAGGAAAACAATGGCAACATGAGGAATATGAAATATACCACTTGAGTGTGTGTGAGAGGCAGATTCAATCATGGTTTTCAAAAAGGGAATTGGGTAATTATCTGAAGAGAAACAATTTGCAGGACTACAGAGAAAATGAGGGAGAGTGGTACTAGATACGTCTCTTGTGCAGAGAGCTGGCACAGACATGACAGGTTTAATGGCCTCCATTTGCTCTGTAATTTTATAAGTACTGTATCTAGTTTGTTTTTCTGAGACATTAAACTCTGTAGGCAGGGCACAGAAGAGCCACAAGGTTGACCTTTGTCAGGAGACTGAGTTATGTGGAATCACGTGGGATTTGCTGACTGAAAATGGGGCACCTGAAAGGTGGCCTTATTGAGATGTCTGAAAGTATATGATATGTATAGTATATGATATGACATAGTAGAACTGGAATATTACTGTCGATTGTGGGATGGGGGACATAGGTTGAAACTGGAAAATCTACACATAGAATCAGACCATTTACCCTAACTAAGAGTCATAGATGTTTACAGCATGGAAACAGGCCCTTTGGCCCAGCTTGTCCATACCGCCCAGTTTCTATCACTAAGCTAGTCCCGCATTTGCCCGATATCCCTCTATACCCACCCTGCCCATGTAACTGTCTAACTGTTTTTTAAAAGAAAAGATTGTACTCGCCTCTACCACTGCCTCTGGCAGCTCATTCCAGATGCTCACAACCCTCTGTGTGAAGAAATTTACCCCTGGTCTCTTTTGTATCTCTCCCCTCTCACCTTAAACCTATGCCCTCTAGTTCTAGACTCCTCTACCTTTGGGAAAAGATGTTGACTATATACCTTATCTATGTCCCTCATTATTTTATAAACCTCTATACAATCACCCCTAAGCCTCCTACGCTCCAGGGGAAAAAGTCCCAGCCTATCCAGCCTCTCCTTATAGCTCATAACTTGTCAAAGTCAGCATTTATACCCCATACAAATCTACTCTCATTCTAATTACCCCTTCTCATCCAGCCTCATAGCCCCAATTCCATTCACCTTCATGTCTGCATCAAGCTTCCGCTTGTATGCGTCAAGCTGCCCCTTAAATGCATCAACGCAATCTCCTTCAATCCTTGTGGAGACCAGGGGCAGGATTCTCCCCTACCCGGCGGGGCGGGGGGGTCCCTGCGGGACGGAGTGGCGTGAACCACTCCGGCGTCGGGCCGCCCCAAAGGTGCGGAATCCTCCGCACCTTCAGGGGCTAGGCCCACCCCGGAGTGGTTGGCGCCCCATCGGCCGGTGGGAAAGGGACTTGGTGCCACGCCAACTGGTGCCGAAGGACCTCCGCCGGCCGGCGCGAGTCGGCGCATGCGCGGGAGCGCCAGCGCGTGCTGGCGTCATCCCCGCGCATGCGGATTCACTTCCGCACTGGGAATGGCGGAAGACCACGGTCTCCGGTGCGGAACAATATGAGTGCCCCCACGGCACAGGCCCGCTCGCAGATCGGTGGGCCCTGACCGCGGGCCAGGCCACCGTCGGGGCACCTCCCGGGGCCAGATCCCCCCGCGATCCCCCAAGAACCCCGGAACCCGCCCGTACCGCCAGGTCCCGCCGGTAAGGGACCTACTCTAATTTACGCTGGCGGGACTGGCAAACAACGGGCAGGACTTTGGCCCATCGAGGGCCGGAGAATTCGGTCAGCCCCGGGGCCCATTGAGTTGCACCGGACCCCGCCATTCTCCGAGACGGGCGGTGCGACTCACGCCGGGGCAATTTTTGGGGGGCGGGAGAATTAGGAGGACGGCGGGGACGGAATTCACGCCGACCCCCGGTGATTCTCCCACCCTGCAGGGGGTCGGAGAATCCCGCCCAAGATCTTTGATACATTAAATAAGTAATTCATTACCACAATGGGTGGATTACAGGATACCTCTGAATAGCTGAACGAATATGGGCTCAATGGTCGCACTCACCCATAATTCCGATCATCTCTACGAGTTAATTAATTCCAAACCAAGTGGAGCAGTTAGTAAAATATATAATAATATACTATGTGCAATTATAAATCTTAATATTGGGGATGTGAATTTATTTTCATCACAGTTGGGTTTCTCTGCAGACTCAAAATCAACTAAGATTATCGGAACCTCATGATCGCTCACCCTGACGGAGAATCCGCCCCATATGTTTTAAGAGTCATAGTTTTTTACTTTAAAAAATTGAATATTAAATGCAAGTTCAGTGGGAAAAAGTCTGGTAAACATCAAGCGGCTGACAAACCTCTTTAATTAATTATAATTCAGAAGGTAACTTGTGCTTACTGGATGAAGTCAGAGGAAAATGCTGAAAGTCCTAAAATGGCAGGTGGTCTTACTTTGCTAAAGAACTAGAGACATGAGATCTGCAGTTATTGCAATGAAACTTTTCCAGTAAGGGAAGCTTTGAAGTTAAAAAGTTAATTTGCATTTCAATGTTGGAAGAGGCCATGCTTGCCAAATTGCCAGGGAAGCGGTGACATTGCGTTATTGTCACTGGACTAGTAATCCAGAGGCCCAGGGTAATGCTTTGGGGACCCTGGTTCAAATCCCATCAAAGCAGATAATGAAATGTGTCTAATGTGACCCTGAAACAATTTAATTAAAACCCATCTGATTCACTAATGCCCTTTAGGAAAGGAAATCTGCCATCCTTACCTGGACTGGCCTACAGGTGACTCCAGACCCTCAGCAATGTGGTTGACTCTTAAATGTTCTCTGTCATGACCCGGCAAAGTACTCAGTTCGAGGGCAGTTAGAGATTGGCAACAAATGCTGGCCAAACCAGTGATGACCACAGCCATGAATGAATTTTAAAAAGGATGTGTTGAGTTTAGTGAGACTCTTTGTTTTTGAATTTATCTCTGTGAGTGATATTAGAGAAAAAGTCAGCAGGTTAATGTTTCAAAAACTGATTAATGTTTGTAAAAACAGTTAAGAGACTGTCAAGCTTTGGATCTTATGTCTCTTGTTGATCCTTGGAAGTAGAGAGATAAAGCCAGACCTACACCTGAAGTACGCTAAGTACAGAGATCTATCGTACATGATGCAGCCTGCGAGCAAGAACTGGTATTCAGTATAAGACAAAGTTGGAAAGGACAAAAATGACTGGAAGATTTGTTTTACTGGAAACTAAAAGAAGAAACCTATAATAATATAATAATCTATAATATATAACAATCATCATCTCAATAAAAGGCAGTCAACCTTGTTGCAGATGGAGTTCTGGAAATAATCAGCGTGGTTGCAGTTTGAAACCATAACAGAGATCTATTGGAAAACAAGGGTGTTTTCTGATGTTTTATGCCACTTTGAAGCAGTCACAGGGAGGCCCTTGCTGGCTGAGGAATGCAGAGTCATGAAGTCGGTAAATAAATTGGAGGATCACTTAGGAAAAAGTTAATGGAAGGACCCCATGAAATCATGTATCTTGGCGAATAGCTGGACCATTGAAGAGAAATAAGGGTGAATTCTAGAAGATGGTAATATGCATTTTGAGTTGGTCCCAGGAAAAGTAAATAAGCATTAAATATGAGGTAAGGGAACTCTTGGGAGGAGGGGAAACAAAAAGCAAAACTGAGCTTATAACACAAGTCTTTAAACGCAATAGTGTTATTAGTGCTTGCTTTGTTTTATTCTTCTTGATAAAGTTTGTTTTTACTCAAAAACATGAAATCTTGTGGCATACTTCTGTCTTAATTGTTGGTTGTTTGGATTTTATCTTTAAACTTTAACAGTCCCAAACAGAATCGCAGATGAAAAACAGCCACAAAGACCCATACGTCTTTGCTCCATTCCTTATTGGATCCATCCGTGTAACTCTAGTCTTCCTTTCCAAAGTCCTGAGAGAGACAATTAACACAGAAACCTGCAGCCAAAAAAAATTAGAATTTGTCTCCCATCACATAGAAACATAGCAAATAGGTGCAGGAGTAGGCCATTCGGCCCTTCAAGCCTGCACTACCATTCAATATGATCATGGCTGATCATGCAAATTCAGTATCCCACTCCCGCTTTCTCTCAATATTCCTTGATCCCTTTAGCCGCAAGGGCCATGTCCAGCTCCCTCTTGAATATATCCAACAAATGGGCCCAACAGCTTTCTGTGGTAGAGAATTCCACAAGTTCACAATTCTCTGAGGAAAGAAGTTCTTCCCCATCTCAGTCCTAAATGGCTTACCCCATATTCTTAGGCTATGACCCCTAATTCTGGACGTCCCCAACATTGGGAACATTCTTTCCGCATCTAGCCTGCCCAGTCCCATCAGGATTTTATATGTTTCTATGAGATCCCCTCTCATTCTTCTAAACTCCAATGAGTACAAGCCCAGTCGATCCAGTCTTTCTTCATATGTCAGTCCTGCCATCCCAGGAATTAGTCTAGTGAACCTTCACTGGACGCCCTCAATAACAAGAAGTCTTTCCGCAAACTAGGAAACCAAAACTGCACACAATACTCAAGGTGTAGCCTAATCACAGAGCAGCACGGTAGGACAGTGGGTAGCACTGTTGCTTCACAGCTCCAGGGTACCAGGTTCAATTCCCAGCTTAGGTCGCTGTCTGTGTGGAGTCTGCACATTCTCCCCATGTCTGCGTGGGTTTCCTCCGGTCCTCCGGTTTCCTCTCACAAGTACCGAAAGACATGCTGTTAGGTAATTTGTACATTCTGAATCCGCCTTCTGTGTACCCGAACAGGTGCCGGAATGTGGCAACTAGGGGCTTTTCACAGTAACTTCATTGCAGTGTTAATGTAAGCCTACTTGTGACAATAAAGATTATTATCAAGGCCTTGTATAACTGCAGCAAGACAGCCCTACTCCTATACTCAAATCTTCTCACTATGAAGGCCAGCATGTCATTAGCTTTTCTCATCGCCTGCTGTACCTCCATGCCAACCTTCAGGACTGTTCCACCATGACACCCAGGTCTCGTTGCACTTCCCTTTTTCCTAAACTGCCACCATTCAGATAATAATCTGCCTTCCTGTTTTTGTCACCAAAGTGGATAACCTCACATTTACCCACATTATATTGCATTTGACAAGTATATGCCCACTCAGCCAGCCTGTCGAAGTCACCATGCAGACTCTTAGAATCCTCCTCACAGCACATACTGCCAGCAAGCTTTGTGTGGTCTTCAAATTTGGAGTTACTGCATGCAATTCCTTCATCCAAATCATTAATGTATAATGTAAAGAGCTGGGGGTCCAACACTGAATCCTGCGGTACCCCATTAGTCACTGCCTGCCACTCTGAAAAGGACCCGGTTATTCCAGCACTCTCAGTTTCCTGTCTGCCAACCAGCTCTCTATCCACGTAAATACATTACCCTCAATACTTTAATTTTGCTCACAAATCTCTTGTGTGGGAGAGAGACCTTGACATACATGGGTTCATCCGTGTCCACGCCACTGGTCACATCCTCAAAAAAGTCCAGAAGATTTGTCAAGCACGATTTCCCTTTAGTGAATTTTTGCAGACTTGGACCGATCCTGTTCATGCTTTCCAAATGATCAGTTATTTCTTCCTTAATAATTGACTCCAGCATTTCCCCCACCACCGATGTCAGGCTAACCGGTCTATAAATCCTCATTGTCTCTCTCCCTCCTTTTATAAAAAGTGGGGTTACATTAGCTACCTTCCAAACATTGGAACTCTTTCAGAGTCTATAGGATTCTGGAAAATGATCTCCAATGCATCGACTATTTCTCGGACCACTTCCTTAAGTACTCTGGGATGCAGAGCATCAGGCCCTGGGGACTTATCGGGTTTTAATCCCATCAATTTCCCGAAGACAATTTCCTGACTAATAAGGACTTCCTTCCGTTCCTCCTTCATGCTAGGCCCTCTGTCCCCCAGTATTTCCGGAAGGTTATTTGTGTCCTCCTGAGTGAAGACAGATCCGAAGTATTTTTTTAACTGGTCTGCCACCTTTTTGTTGCCCATTATGAATTCACCTAATTCTAACTATAAGGGACCTACATTTGTCTTCATCAGTCTTTTTCCCTTCACATATCTATAGAAGTTTTTGCAGTCAGTTTTTATGTTTTCTGCAAACTTACTCTTGTATTCTACTTTCCCATTCCGAATTAAACCCTTTGTCCCCCTCTGCTGAATTTTAAATTTCTCCCAGTCCTCAGGCTTGCTGTCTTTTCTGGCCAATTTATATGCCTCCTCTTTGACTTTAATACTATACCTGATTTCCCATGTTGAGCCCCTTCCCCATCTTACTCTTTTGCGAGACAGGGTTGTACATTTGTTGAAGTTCATCCATATTTTCTTTAAATGTCTGCCATTGCCTATCCATCGTCAACCCTTGAAGTATCATTTGCCAGCTTATTCTAGCCAATGCATGTCTCATCTCTTCAAAGTTAGCTTTCTTTAAGTTCAGGACAATAATCTTAGATTTAACTGCGTCACTCTCCATCTTAATGAAGAATTCTACCGTATTATGGTCAATCTTCCCTGAAAGGTCTCGCACCACAACGTTGCAAATTAATCCTCTGTCATTGTACAATACCCAGTCTCGGATGGTGTGCTCTCCAGTTGGTTCCTCGACATATTGGTTGAGAAAACTATCCCTTATACATTCCAGGGATTCCTCCTCCACCGCAGTTTGATTAGCACAATCAATATGCAGATTGAAGTCACCCATAATAACTGCTGTACCCTTATTGCACACATTTTTAAAAATAAAATAAGTTAAAGTGTCCATTTCTTTTTTTTCCCAATTAAGGGGCAATTTAGCATGGCCAATCCACCTATCCTGCACATCTTTGTGATATGGGAGTGAGACCCACACAGACACGGAAAGAATGTGCAAACTCTACACGAACAGTGACCTGGGGTCGGGATCGAACCCGAGTCCTCGGCGCTATGAGATAGCAGTGACAACCACTGCATCACCGTGCCGCCACTTACTGCACGCATCTCTAATTTCATGGAAGGTTAATCATACAAATACTGAGAGGTTATGGTTATGTGTATTGTGCAGAGGCCTATTTGATATTTCCCAAGAACCTCCCATTCCATTGCAGTGATTTGGCATTTTTTCCTGAAAGGGGCAGCACGGTAGCCTTGTGGATAGCACAATTGCTTCACAGCTCCAGGGTCCCAGGTTCGATTCCGGCTTGGGTCACTGTCTGTGCGGAGTCTGCACATCCTCCCCGTGTGTGCGTGGGTTTCCTCCGAGTGCTCCGGTTTCCTCCCACAGTCCAAAGATGTGCAGGTTAGGTGGATTGGCCATAATAAATTGCCCTTAGTGTCCAAAATTGCCCTTAGTGTTGGGTGGGGTTACTGGGTTATGGGGATAGGGTGGCGGTGTTGACCTTGGGTAGGGTGCTCTTTCCAAGAGCCGGTGCAGACTCGATGGGCCGAATGGCCTCCTTCTGCACTGTAAATTCTATGATAATCTATGATAATCTATGAAACTTTCAGGCTTCCCAATGCCAGATTCGGGGGGGGGTTACCCCAAAGATGTGCTGGGGAATCCCTTTTGAAACTTCCCAGGTAAGCATTTGAATGACAATTGCCTAGAAGCGCTAACGTCCTCATGGCAATTGTGCTGCGCTGTGACCCACCCGAAAATGCGATTTAAATCTCTAACTTCAGATAGTTCCACCAGGGTTACACTAATAGTTATTCCGAAAAAGTTAGAAGAATTAAAACAACTTCTAATTTCTGGGTAACTATTTTAACATCCAGACCAATCCCTGCATGGGATTCCCCCCACACCCTTGACATACCCCCCCCCACCCCCCCACCCCCCCCCCCCCCCACCCCCCCATCAGGGGACTCATGCACCCCACTAACCACCCCACGTGGTTATCCCCACCTCTTGGCTCCCCATGGGATTCCCCCAACTCCTCAATTCCACCTGTACAGACTTGCCCACGCCTCCCATCCATGAGCCCGAATCTCATCCCCAAACAAATCTCATTACCACTGCCACCCTTCCCCGCCCACTGGACATTCCTCTAACCACTAACTCCCTGATCCAACTGGACAACCCACCCTGACCTAACTCAACCCCCAACCCGGCTGGAACCCTCACCTCCTGACCTAACCCTCCTCACCCGCTCCGACCTAACAAAGCTAGCCATTGCTATCATGCTAAAATGTTACTCCACAAGTTGAGAAAATTAAGCATATACATCTCCAACATCATCCCTTCTTTGTTGTTTTGTCCGTCAATTACTCAAATTCCCAGTGATAATTTCTACAGATCAATGCACTTAGGTCCAGGGTGAGTTCCACTGTACTTAACTGAAAATTTTCAAGAGCCAAAATTTCCTATTAGAAGTGGGGGCACCAAAAAGGCACAACAATTCTCCTAATACGGCCTTAATACAATGTATATCGTCCAATTGTCAGGGGCTTTTATATTGCTTTTTCATCACTATGGCATATGCAAAATAACAAACAAACCAGCTAAAAACGTGTTTTAAAAAAGCATTACATATACTGAGAGATGAATATATTTTGTTACAATTATGAGGTTTATGGGGGAGTGAGCGGTCGCACATTTGGTGGTTCCCGCTCAAGGCAAATTTTCTCGGTCTTTTTCCCGCCCGAAGGGTGAAGTATTTGAGAGCAAGAGGTGCAGGAGTGCCTGAGAAAGTTTCTGCTCCTTTGGTGTGGCTATTGGATGAATCCACAGACTAGGAGTGGTGCAAGAAAGAAAGAACTGCTGGAGCAGGAGAGTCTTCGTGGTGCCCCACAAGAGAAGATGGCGGAGGGCAAGGGGGCTGCTCCGCCGACGGAGCAGTTAATAGTTCCCCAAAGAAAAATTTCGCCAGCAGAGGAAAGAGGCCCTGGAAGACCTGGCCAAGGTGGTGGAGCCGATTAAGTTGGGGATCAAGCGAGTGGAGCAGAGGCTAGAGTCCCAGGGCCAGGCAATCCAGAAAGTGAGGAGGCCGGTGTGTACGTGACTAAGATACTGCCGGAATTGATGGGGAAGGAGGCCTTTGACCCCACCCTGGAGGTCAACCGAGCGCACAGGGCGTTGATGAAGAGGCTGCAGGCGGGCGAGCCGCTGAGGGCGATGGGTGTTGGTGTTGCACGATTTCTGGACAAGAAGGTGAGGCAGACCAAGAAATGCATCTGGGAAGGAAATGAGCTGTGGGTGCACCAGGATCTGGGAGCAGAACTGGCGAAGAGGAGGGCCGGGTTTAACCAGGTTAAGGGGGTGAAGTTTAGAGTATTGTATCCAGTCCACCTGTGGGTGACCTTCCCGAAGCGAGAGTAGTATTTTGGCACACCAGAGGAGGTGATAGAGTTTATGAGGGACAATTGACTGGGTGGAGTGTGAGGACATTGAACTTTGGAGGAGTTTGTGTGTTCTTTAAACTTTTTGATGGTGGGTTGTATGGAGGGCAGGTTTTTTCATGGGGGGGGGGCAATGATGGTGAGCGCACCTTTTGTTACTCTTTAGGGTTAGATGGTTGAGGGGGAGGGGAACTGGGGGAGGTAGGATGATTGGAGACCTTGGGCGGGGGGGTCACTATGTCAGATGGGCGGGCTAGTTAACGGAGTGAAGTGGGGGGTTGCCAGGAGGTAGGCGAGGGGGGAGGGGAATGGGACTGGGTCCTTGTTGGGGGGTTGGTTGCTGACAAGGGTGTGGTTGGCGTGGCGCAGTTAGAAGGGGACCGGTGACGGTGGACATCACGTAACGCGGGCTGGCCCAAAAAGGGATATGGCTGATCGGCAGGGAAGGGAGTGAGGAGCTGGTTGAATGGGCTGGTCAAACGGTCATGTGGGTTCGCGCACCTGAGAAGGCTGAAGGCGGATGCACTTAAAGATAGGGGACCAGACGAGGTTGAGGAAGTGATGGGTTTCATTTGGGACTAGATTTGAAGATGAGGGGGGGGTGGGTGGCATTGTTGGTTAATAAGCGGCTCGTTCGTGCTGGAGAGCATTATGGACGATGGGGGGGGCGGGGGGGGGGGGGGGGGGGGGGGGCGTGGGAAGTATGTGATGGTTAGTGGAAAGTTGGAGGGGATGCCTGTGGTCCTGGTAAAAGTCTATGCCCCAAATTGGGGTGACGTAGATTTTATGAAGTGGGTGCTCAGGAAGATTCCTGACTTGGGCTCGACGGATTTTAATACGGTTACAGAACCGAGCTTGGACCAGTCGAGTCCCAATTCATCGAGGGTATCGGCAGTGGCGAAGGAGCTGAAGGGGTTTATGGAGCACATGGGGGGTGGTGTGGACCCATGGAGGTTTGGGAGGCTGAGGACGAAGGAGTTTTCATACTTCTCTCATGCGCACCGGCTGTACTCCCGGATTGATTTTTTCAGGTTAGGTAAGACATTGCTGGCGGCGGGTGGTTGACTCGGAGTATTCGGTGATTGTGGTTTCTGACCATGCGCCGCACTGGGTGGATTTGTGCATGGTCGGGGGGGGGGGGGGGGGGGGGGGGGCTGCCAGCACCCGCCGTGGCGGATGGATGTGGGGTTGTTGGTGGATGAGGAGGTGTGTGAGCGGGTGGGGGCTGCCATTCGGGGCTGTGTGAAGCTAAATGATATGGGGGAGATCACGGCCATCAGCTGTGGGAGGCACTCAAGGTGGTGGTTAGGTGAGACTTCATTTTAATTTGGGTGCATAGGGAGAAATCAGAGTGGGTGGAGATGGCAAGACTGGTGGACAAGATTTTGAGGGTTGACAGAAGGTATTCGGAGGCAAGGCTGTTGAAGGAGAGGCAGACGCTCCAGATGGAGTTTGGGCTCGTGTCTACGGGGCAAGTGTGGAGCAGTTGCAGAGGGGCAGAATATAAGTAAGGAGAGAAGGCGAGCAGGATGTTTACCCATCAGTTGAGGAAGAAAGAGGCAGATTTTCAGAGTGAGGGAAGATAAGGGTAAGGTGGTGATGGACCCAGAGGGGTGAATGGTGTGCTTGAGGTATTTTATAGAAGGTTATATGAGTCTGAGTCCCTGGCAGGGAAGGAAGGGATGTGCCAATGGGGAACGCGGGAAATGAGGAGGGTATGGTATTAAGGGAGCCCCGGGGGAGTGGGTATGGGATGTTTTATTTGTTTATATGAAAATGCCTTGAATAAAATATTTAAAAAAAATAACTTTGAGGTTTTTAAGACTGTTGTTTTGGGACTGTGTATTTAATTTAAGTATAAGGGGGTCATGTAACCTGTTCTGAAGTCGTCTGACAACAAGCTTGGGTAGTTTGATTATTAGGGATTAAAGAGGCCTTGATTGTTTTACTGTGAAGAAGGTGCAAGGTGTTTACAATTGGAGACAATGTGAGCAGCTCTACTAAGTCTCCAAGTCCTAGGAAAGTGTTGAGAATGTTGGGTGTAAAGATTTTTGCTTTAAATTGTCATTTACTTCCAACATAAAACACAGTTGGGATAGTTGGGACAAGGATAGCTAATGAGCATTTCTACCTGATTGCACGGTCAATGTGATTTATGTTGCTTTGAGAGGATAAGAGTTTCTAAGATAGCCCTGAAAACTCTCAGAAAAGGTTAGTCTTCCAGAGTCCGGGACAGGAAGATCAGCTAGGAGTTTAAAGTTTCTTTGGTTCACTGTGAGGAAAAGAAATGTGGGTGTGAGTTTGTGCTCAGATTATTAATTTGCCTCGAATTAAAATAAGTCTGGAAGTGTCACCTAGCTTGTCCTCGAGGAAAAACCTCTGGGGAGAACCCTTCACTGTAAAAGGCAGTTGTGAGATTAAAAGTTCCCAGGCTGAGAAAGGCAAAAGAATCAAAGTAAACCCTTGGGAGCTAAGAATCATTTTGGACTGATTCTGGGAGAAATTAGTATCTACTGAAAGGACAGTGTACAGTATACTTGCTTGCAAATCTTTCAGGTGTGTTCAAAGATCTACTCTGTGGTTTATAGTACCTACAAAAAGAGAGTCAATGGTAGTTTTGGTCTTTTTGTTAGAGTAAATGTTTCAAAATATTAAATCTTGTTTTGTTTCTTGTTTGGTTTGAGGTTAATCATCTCAGCTCCAGGACATCACTGGAGGAATTCCTCAGGGTAATGTCAGAGAGTCATGGAATCATCTAGCACAGAAAAGGCCCTTCGGTCCAAAGCATCTGTGTCGGTTAAAGACCACCACCGAACCATTCTAAACCCATTTTCCAGCGCTCGGCCCAAAGCCTTGTATATACCCTGGTATCGCAAGTGCACATCTAAATACTTCTTAAATGTTAAGAGGGTCCCTGCCTTCACCAGCCTTTCAGGAAGCAAATTCTAAACTACCACCACACTCTGGGTAAAAAGTATTTTCTCACATCCCCTCGAAACGTTCTGCTCCCTGCCCCTTAACTTAAATCTATGCCTCTGGTCATTGACCCCTCCACCAAGGGGAAAAGTATGTTCCTGTTTACTCTACGTATGCCCCTCATAATTTTAAAGAGAGTTAGACAGAAAGAAGCAGAGGGAGACAGAGCGACAGCGAGAGAGTGACAGAGATAGTGAGATAGAGATAGTGAGAGAGACAAAAAGAGAGAGACAGACAGAGAGAGAGAGAGAGCTCGGCCCAATCATCTTCAGGTGCTTCATAAATGACCTTCCATCATAAGGTCAGAAGTGGGGATGTTTGCAAATTGCTGCACAATGTTCAGTACCATTCGCGCGCGACTCCTCAGAAAATGAAGTAGTCCATGTTCAAATGCAGTAAGACCTGGACAATACCTAGGCTTGGGCTGCCAGGTGGCAAGTTACATTCATGCCACACAAGTGCTAGGCAAAGACCATTTCCTACAAGAGAGGATCTAACCATCGCCCCTGGATGTTCAATGGTATTACGATCGCTGAATCCCCCACAATAGAACATAGAATGATACAGCGCAGTAAAGGCCCTTCGGCCCACGATGTTGCACCGAAACATAAGCCACCTAACCTACACTATGCCATTATCATCCATATGCTTATCCAATAAACTTTTAAATGCCCTCAATGTTGGCGAGTTCACTACTGTTGCAGGTAGGGCATTCCACGGCCTCACCACTCTTTGCGTAAAGAACCTACCTCTGACCTCTGTCCTATATCTATTACCCCTCAGTTTAAGGCTATGTCCCCTCGTGCTAGCCATTTCCATTCGCGGCAGAAGGCTCTCACTGTCCACCCTATCTAACCCCCTGATCATTTTGTATGCCTCTATTAAGTCTCCTCTTAACCTTCTCTCTAACGAAAACAACCTCAAGTCCATCAGCCTTTCCTCATAAGATTTTCCCTCCATACCAGGCAACATCCTGGTAAATCTCCTCTGCACCCGTTCCAAAGCTTCCACGTCCTTCCTATAACGAGGTGACCAGAACTGTACGCAATACTCCAAATGCGGCCGTACCAGAGTTTTGTACAGCTGCAACATGACCTCATGACTCCGGAACTCAATCCCTCTACCAATAAAGGCCAATACTCCATAGGGCTTCTTCACAACCCTATCAACCTGGGTGGCAACTTTCAGGGATCTATGTACATGGACACCGAGATCCCTCTGCTCATCCACACTTCCAAGAATTTTACCATTCGCCAAATATTCCGCATTCCTGTTATTCCTTCCAAAGTGAATCACCTCACACTTCTCTACATTAAACTCCATTTGCCACCTCTCAGCCCAGCTCTGCAGCTTATCTATGTCCCTCTGTAACCTGCAACATCCTTCCGCACTTTAGTGTCGTCTGCAAATTTACTCACCCACCCTTCTGCGCCTTCCTCTAGGTCATTTATATAAATGACAAACAGCAACGGCCCCAGAACAGATCCTTGTGGTACGCCACTTGTAACTAAACTCCATTCTGAACATTTCCCATCAACCACCACCCTCTGTCTTCTTTCAGCTAGCCAATTTCTAATCCACATCTCTAAATCACCCTCAATCCCCAGCCTCCGTATTTTCTGCAATAGCCTACCGTGGGGAACCTTATCAAACGCTTTACTGAAATCCATATACACCACATCAACTGCTCTACATTCGTCTACCTGTTCAGTCACCTTCTCAAAGAACTCGATAAGGTTTGTGAGGCATGACCTACCCTTCACAAAGCCATGCTGACTATCCCTAATCATATTATTCCTATCTAGATGATTATAAATCTTGTCTCTATTAATCCCCTCCAAGACTTTACCCACATCAGACGTGAGGCTCACCGGTCTATAGTTGCCGGCGTTGTCTCTACTCCCCTTCTTGAACAAAGGAACCACATTTGCTATCCTCCAGTCCTCTGGCACTATTCCTGTAGCCAATGATGACATAAAAATCAAAGCCAAAGGCTCAGCAATCTCTTCCCTGGCTTCCCAGAGAATCCTAGGATAAATCCCATTGGGCCCCGGGGACTTATCTATTTTCAGCCTGTCCAGAATTGCCAACACCTCTTCCCTACGTACCTCAATGTCATCTATTCTAATAGCCTGGGTCTCAGCATTCTCCTCCACAACATTCTCTTTTTCCTGAGTGAATACTGACGAAAAATATTCATTTAGTATCTCGCCTATCTCTTCAGACTCCACACACAACTTCCCATCCCTGTCCTTGACTGGCCCTACTCTTACCCTAGTCATTCTTTTATTCCTGACATACCTATAGAAAGCTTTTGGGTTTTCCTTGATCCTACCTGCCAAATGCTTCTCATGTCCCCTCCTTGCTCGTCTTAGCTCTCTCTTTAATTCCTTCCTCGCTACCTTGTAACTATCAAGCGCCCCAACTGAAACTTCACACCTCATCTTCACATAGGTCTCTTTCTTCCTCTTAACAAGAGATTCCACTTCTTTGGTAAACCATGGTTCCCTCGCTCGACGCCTTCCTCCCTGCCTGACCGGTACGTACTTATCAAGAACACGCAGTAGCTGTTCCTTGAACAAGCTCCACATATCCAGTGTGCCCAACACTTGCAGCCTACTTCTCCAACCTATCCCTCCCAAGTCATGTCTAATGGCATCATAATTGCCCTTCCCCCAGCTATAACTCTTGCCCTGCGGGGTATACTTATCCCTTTCCATCACTAACGTAAACGTCACCGAATTGTGGTCACTGTCCCCAAAGTGCTCACCTACCTCCAAATCTAACACCTGGCCTGGTTCATTACCCAAAACCAAATCCAATGTGGCCTCGCTCTTGTTGGCCTGTCAACATGTTGTGTCAGGAAACCCTCCTGCACACATTGTACAAAATACGACCCATCTAATGTACTCGAACTATATCTTTTCCAGTCAATATTTGGAAAGTTAAAGTCTCCCATAATAACTACCCTGTTACTTTCGCTCTTATCCAGAATCATCTTCGCCATCCTTTCCTCTACATCCCTAGAACTATTTGGAGGCCTATAGAAAACTCCCAACAGGGTGACCTCTCCTTTCCTGTTTCTAACCTCAGCCCATACTACCTCGGAAGATGAGTCCCCATCTAGCATCCTCTCCGCCACCGTAATACTGTTCTTGCCTAGCAGCGCCACACCTCCCCCTCTTTTGCCTCCTTCTCTGAGCTTACTAAAACACCTAAACCCCGGAACCTGAAACAACCATTCCTGTCCCTGCTCTATCCATGTCTCCGAAATGGCCACAACATCGAAGTCCCAGGT
This sequence comes from Scyliorhinus torazame, assembly GCF_047496885.1. Classification (NCBI taxonomy): domain Eukaryota; kingdom Metazoa; phylum Chordata; class Chondrichthyes; order Carcharhiniformes; family Scyliorhinidae; genus Scyliorhinus; species Scyliorhinus torazame. Next base: position 162,372,765 of record NC_092721.1, on the reverse strand, counting down.
ACCAACCCATGCTGCCAGTTCCCCTACCTTATTTCGTATAGTCCTGGCATTGAAGTAGACACATTTCAAACCACCTACCTGAACACTGGCCCCCTCCTGCGAAGTCAAATCTGTGCTCCTGACCTTTATACTCTCAATCTCCTGTACCCTAAAACTACAATCCAGGTTCCCATGCCCCTGCTGCATTAGTTTAAACCCCCCCAAAGAGCACAAACAAATCTCCCCCCCAGGATATTTGTGCCCCTCAGGTTCAGATGTAGACCATCCTGTCTGTCGAGGTCCCACCTTCCCCAGAAAGAGCCCCAGTTATCCAGAAATCTGAATCCCTCCCGCCTGCACCATCCCGGTAGCCACATGTTTAATTGCTCTCTCTCCCTATTCCTCATCTCATTGTCACGTGGCACGGGCAACAACCCAGAGATAACAACTCTGTTTGTTCTCGTTCTGAGCTTGCATCCTAGCTCCCTGAAAGCCTGCCTGACATCCTTGTCCCCTTTCCTACCTATGTCGTTAGTGCCAATGTGGACCACGACTTGGGGCTGCTCCCCCTCCCCCTTAAGGACCCGGAAAACACGATCCGAGACATCACGTACCCTTGCACCTGGGAGGCAACATACCAAACGTGAGTCTCTCTCGCTCCCACAAAATCTCTTTTCTGTGCCCCTGACTATCGAGTCCCCAATTACTAATGCTCTGCTCCTCTCCCCCCTTCCCTTCTGAGCAACAGGAACAGACTCCGTGCCAGAGGCCCGTACCCCATGGCTTACCTCTGGTAAGTTGTCCCCCCCACAAGTATCCAAAGCGGTCTACTTGTTACTCAGGGGAACGACCGCAGGGGGTCCCTGCACTGACTGCTTCTTCCCAGTCCCTCTTACAGTTACCCATCTATCTCCAATCTTTGGTGTAACTAATTCCCTGAAGCTGCTATCTATGACCCCCTCTGCCTCCCGAATGATCCGAAGTTCATCCAACTCCAGCTCCAGTTCCCTAACTCGGTCTTGGAGGAGCTGGAGATGGCTGCACTTCCTGCAGGTAATCCTACAATCATTAACAATCTGGAAGAAGGAACTGAGGGCACTATTGCTAAGTTTGCAGATGACATAAAGATATGCAGAGGGACAGGTAGTGTTGAGAAAGCAGGGGGGCTGCAGAAGGACATGGACAGGCTAGGAGAGTGGGCAAAGAAGTGGCAGATGGATTTGGTAGGAAGAATGGAGGCATAGACTATTTTCTAGATGGGAAAAGCCTTTGGAAATCAGAAGCACAAAGGGACTTAGGAGTCCTCGTTCAAGATTCTCTTAAGGTTAACGTTCAAGTTCAGTCGGCAGTTAGGAAGGCAAATGCAATGTTAGCATTTGTGACGAGAGGGCTTGTATACAAGAGCAGGGTTATAGTTCTGAGGCTGTATAAGGCTCTTATCAGTCCCCATTTGGAGTACTGTGGGCATCTTTGGGCCCTGTATCTAAAGAAGGATGTGCTGGCCTTGAAAAGGGTCCAGAGGAGGTTTACAAGAATGAACCCTGGAATGAAGAGCTTGTTATACGTGGAGCGATTGAGGACTCCGGGTCTGTACTCGTTGGAGTTCAGAAGGATGAGGAGGGATCTTATTGAAACTTACAGGATACGAGGCCTAGAAAGAGTGGACATGGAAAAGATGTTTCCACTCATAGGAAAAACTAGAATCCGAGGCTTCAGTCTCAGACTGAAGGGAGAATCCTTTATAACTGAGATGAGGAGGAACGAGAGGGTGATGAATCTGTGGAACTCTTTGCCGCAGAAGGCGTTGGAGGCCAAATCACTGAGTGTCTTTAAGACAGAGATAGATTGATTCTTAATTAATAGGGGGATCAGGGGTTATGGTGAGAAGGCAGGAGAATGGGATGAGAAACATATCAGCTATGATTGAATGGTGGAGCAGTCTTGATGGGCTGAATGGTCTAATTCTGCTCCTATGTCTTATGGTCTAATCAACATCCAGGGGGTTACCATTGATCAGAAACAGACTGTACTAGCTATATTAATACTGTGGATAATAGAGCAGGTCAAATCCTACAGCGGGTAGCTCATCACCTGACCTCTCCAAAGCCTTTCTACCATCTACAAGGCACGAGTCAGGAGTGTAATAGAACACTCTCCACTTGCTTAGATGAGTGCAGCTCCAACAACACTCAAGACGCGCGACAACATCCAGGACAAAGCGGTCCGCTTGATTTCTCCGCCTTCCACAAACATTCAAACCCTGCACCACCGACGAACAGTGGCAGCACCTTCCAAACCCATGTCCGCTCCCATCCATAGGGTCAATAGCAGTATATGCCTGGGAACCCCACCAAACTGGAGGTTCCTCGCCAATTCACTCACCATCCTGACACGGAAATATATCGCCATTCCTTCACCTTCGCTCAGAAAACATCCTGGAACTCCCTCCTTAACAGCACTGTGGGTGTACCTACACCTCAGGGACTGCAGTGGCTGAAGAAGGCAGCTCACCACCATCTTCTTTTTAAAATAAATTTAGAGTACCCAATTCTTTTTTTCCAATCAAGGTACGATTTTAAAAAAAACTTAAAGAGTATCCAGTTATTTATTTTCCAATTATGGGGCAATTTAGCATGGCCAATCCACCTACCCTGCACATCTTGGGTTGTGGGGGTGAGACCCACACAGACACAGGGACAATGTGCAAACGGCACATGGGCAGTGACCCAGAGCCGGGATCGAACCTGGGACCTCAGCGCCGTGAGGCAGTAGTGCTAACCACTGTGCCGCCCAATTAAGGGACAGTTTAGCGTAGCCAATTCACCTACCCTACACATCTTTCTTTTCAGGGTTGTGGGGGTGAGACCCACGCAAACACGGGGAGAATGTGCAAACTCCACACGGACAGTAACACGGGGCCGGGGTCGAACTGGAGTCCTCAGTGTTGTGAGCCGCCATGCTGCCCCTTCACAACCATCTTCTGAAGGGCAATAAGGAATGGGCAATAAATGCTGGCCAAACCAGCGACGCCCCACCGTGTAAAAGAATAAAAATGTTCAGCTATTAACTTTTTTTAGATTTATGCCATGTATCGACAAAAATGGTCGCCTATGCTCCTTGCAGTGCTGTCATCGCATATTGTAACATCCATGTTCAGTGTTTTGCACCGCCAAATATACACACTCGACCTCTCCCCAGAAAAGCTGTCTTTCTTCTCAGTTCCATTCCATTCTTTCTCTCATTCTGCACCTTAACAAGGATCTTTTTATCTTCCTTTCAGGAGTTAAGGAACGCAAGCTTCAGCAACTTACTGATATCCGGGACGTTCCACACCTTCCCGTCCCTCTGACCCCATTTCTTCTTCTAATCCAGCCCTTGCCATATATTCACTATGCCCTCTGACCTTCCCCTTCTGATGCTAAATGTTCTTTACTCAGAAAAGGATTCAATTTCATCCCTCTATGCCTCACCTCAATCGATTCCGGGCTCAGCACCATGCTGAACTCTTCTTCTGTCAACTTCATCTCTGTACTCACTTCTTTGGCAGGAGATCTCTTCTAGCATTCAACGGATCCTTTCACCCACATCCTGCTTTCTTCCTCTACCTGGATCCTCCCTCTGGCTCCTGACCTGCTCGACCTTTTCATTGAGAACTGTTGCCGCGACCTTGACTATCTCAATTTCGCTGCTCCTCTCATCCATTCCAACCTACCTCCTTCTGAACTTGCAGCACGCCTTTCTTTCAAGTGTAAGTCTGACATTGCTATCAAACCTGCCGACAAGAGTTGTGCTGTTGTTGTCTGGCTTACTGTCCTTTACATGCAGAGGCCAAGTGCCAACTGTCGGACACTTCCTCCTACCTTTCCTTAAACCACGGCTCAACCACTGAACAGCAAGCCATTGTTTCCAGGACTGTTGCTGATCTCCTCTGATGATCTTCCCTCCACAGTTTACAAACTCACAGTCCCCCAATCCCATACACCTCGCTTCTCCTTCCCAAAATCCACAACAGGGCTACCCTGGAAGATCGAAAGGTACCAGCCTGTTCCTACCCCTCACTGACTCATTTCTTCCTATCTTGACTACATTCTCCCTCCTCTTATCCAATCTCCACTCACCTACATTCGGAATTCCTCTGATGCCCTTTGTCCTTTCAACAATTTCCAGTTTCCCAGCCTTAACCACCTCCTCTTCACTATGGACATCCTATCCCTCTACACCTCCATACCCACCAGGAGGGACTGAGGGCTCTCCGCTTCTTCCTTTAGCAGAGGCACAACAATCCCCATCCACCACTCTCTCCTCTGCCTAGCCAAACCTGTTCACTCACTCAACAATTGCTCCTTTAACTTATTTCACTTCCTGAAAATAAAAGGTGTGGCTATGGATACCGGCCACAGTTATACCTGTCTTTTTGTGGAGTGTGTGGAATATTCCTTGTTCCAGTCCTACTCAGGCCTGCTCCTGCCGCTCTTTTTCTATTACACCGATTACTGTATCGGTGACGCTTCATGCCCTCATCTGAACCTGGAAAAAATTATTGATTTTGCTTTAAATTTCCACCCCTGTCTTGCCTTCACATGGTCCATCATTTTCCTTCCCTTCCTTGACCTCTCTGTTTCCATTTCAGATGATAGACTGACCACCATATTCATTGCAAGCCTACCGACTCCCAGAGCTATCTCAAATACACCTCCTCACATCCTGGTTCCGAAGGATTCAATCCCATTTTCCCAGTTTCTCTGTCTTTGAAACATCTGTTCCACCTCGGCCCCCCCAGGGCACTTTGTCTCCAAACCATCTCCTGCATCTCTGCCCCCATCCCTTCCCCCCCTCCCAGAATCATAATAGTGTCCACCTGTCGGCACTTTTCACCCTACCAGCCATCACATTCAAAGTACCATCCTCCGCCATTCCCGCCAATTCCAACACGATTCCATCGCAAAGCACATCTCTGCACTGCCTCTGTGACACCATGGTCCACTATTGCATCGCTCCCAACTCTGCATCCGCTTCCCCTAGCACCTTCCCATGCAATCACAGAAAGTGCGACACCTGCCCCTTTACCTCCTCTCTCTTCACTGCCCAAGGCCCCAAACAGTCATTTCAGGTGAAGCAGCATTTTATTTGCACCTCCGTCGATTTGGTTTACTGTATTCGCTGCTCCCAATGTGGTCTCCAGTACACTGAGGAGACAACACATAGACTGGGTGACTGCTTTGCAGAACACCTTTGCTCAGTCCGCAAGCATGACTCCAACCTTCCTGTCGCTTGCCATTTCAAATCACAGGGGGAGATTTTGAACTTGTACTTGTTTATCCCGACACAAAAACCCCACCTTCCCCCACAGGGCCTCCTGTCACTTGTTCTTGAGCTTTGCTTTCACTGAGCACTGAGTTTTGTTCTCCTAATAACACATTCTGCCATCTTACCCTTATGCCACTATCTTTTTTGTCTTTAATGCTACCATTAACACTCCTTTTGCCTTGAGTCCATTACAATATCTCCTTCGCTCACCTATCCCTGACCTTCTATTCTGCTCCACCACCTCCACCCCCCTCTCCAACAAATAATATATCACATTTCTACCCTTTGTCAGCTCTGAAGAGTCATACAGACTCAAAATGTTAATTCTGTTTCTTTCGCTACAGATGCTGCCAGACTGCTGAATTTATCCAGCATTTTCTGTTTTAATTTTATATTGGATTGGATTTGTTTATTGTCATGTGTATCGAGGTACAGTGAAAAGTATTTTTCTGCAAGCAGCTCAACAGATCATTAAATACATGGGAAGAAAAGGGAAGAAAATAAAATACATAATAGGGCAATACAAGGTACACAATGTAACTACATAAGCACCGGGCATTGGATGAAGCATATAGGATGTAGTGTTAATGAGGTCAGTCCATAAGAGGGTCATTTAGGAGTCTGGTAACAGTGGGGAAGAAGCTGTTTTTGAGTCTGTTCGTGCGTGTTCTCAGGCTTCTGTATCTCCTGCCCGATGGAAGAAGTTGGAAGAGTGAGTAAGCCGGGTGGGAGGGGTCCTTAATTATGCTGTCTGCTTTCCCCAGGCAGCGGGAGGTGTAGATAGAGTCAATGGATGGGAGGCAGGTTCGTGCGATGGACTGGGCGGTGTTCACGACTCTCTGAGGTTTCTTGCGGTCATGGGCCGAGCAGTTGCCATACCAGGCTGTGATACAGCCAGATAAGATGCTTTCTATGGTGCATCTGTAAAAGTTGGTAAGGGTTAATGTGGACATGCCAAATTTCCTTAGTTTCTTGAGGAAGTATAGGTGCTGTTGTGCTTTCTTGGTGGTAGTGTCGACGTGGGTGGACCAGGACAGATTTTTGGAGATGTGCACCCCGAGGAATTTGAAACTGCTAACCATCTCCACCTCAGCCCCGTTGATGCTGACAGGGGGTGTGTACAGTACTTTGCTTCCTGAAGTCAATAACCAGCTCTTTAGTTTTGCTGGCATTGAGGGAGAGATTGTTGTCGCTGTATCACTCCACTAGGTTCTCAATCTCCCTCCTGTATTCTGACTCGTCGTTATTCGAGATCCGGCCCACTATGGTCGTATCGTCAGCAAACTTGTAGATGGAGTTGGAACCAAATTTTGCCACGCAGTCGTGTGTGTACAGGGAGTAGAGTAGGGGGCTAAGAACGCAGCCTTGCGGGGCCCTGTATTGAGGATTATTGTGGAGAAGGTGTTGTTGTTCATTCTTACTGATTGTGGTCTGTTGGTCAGAAAATCGAGAATCCAGTTGCAGAGTGGGGAGCCAAGTCCTAAATTTTGGAGCTTTGATATGAGTTTGGCTCTGATTATGGTGTATGGGATTATGGCTGGGATTATATTTCCAGTATCCACAGCATTTTGTTTTTCTATTATTATTATTATGATAGCTACACTTGTTTTTCCACACCTGAGTTAATGAAACATGAATTCAGAGCTGGAATCAATAGGAAGGCAGGCAACTTTGGTAATAATGCCCCTTTTACATTTCAGTATCAGTCAGGTCGGCATTACAACAGGGGGCCGGTTTAGCTCAGTTGGCTTGACAGCAAGGCCAGTTGTGTAGGTTCAATTCCTGTACTGGTTGAGTTATTCATGAAGGCCCGGCCTTCTCAACCTGCCCCTCGCCTCAGGTGATCCTCAGGTTAAGTCACCACCAGTCAGCTCGCTCCCTCAAAGGGGAAAGCAGTCTATGGTAATCTGGGATTATGGCGACTTTACCTTTATCTTACAACAGATAATAGTTTTGTATCCTTATCTAAGAGTTGGTAAACCTTGTATGATGACCAAAGTGTATCCACAATTCCCAAGCCATAAAACCTCCATATCTGCAATGTCCAAACAACCAGTTGCAGCATTAATGATCATCTTTTAATTAAAAAAAAAAGCACAATCACAATCATTTTTGTTCTCATTGTATAAAGCTATGAGCAAATTTAGAGTTTATGTATTAATATGATCTCATACATCATACTTAAGAAGCACCTTGTAAAGAAAACACAAAAGCTACCAGTGCAACATGGAGAACATTTTGTCACATCTAGCATTTGGGATACTTGTTTTTAGTAGCCAAGGCATTGAAAATGAATTATCTATAGAATGGGTGACACAGTGGTTATCAGTGGTAGGGGCTGGTTTAGCACAGTGCTAAATCGCTGGCTTTGAAAGCAGACCAAGACAGGCCAGCAGCACGGTTCAATTCCCGTACCAGCCTCCCCGAACAGGCGCCGGAATGTGGCGACTAGGGACTTTTCACAGTAACTTCATTTGAAGCCTACTTGTGACAATAAGCAATTTTCATTTCATTTCATTTTCATCACTACAGCCTCACAGCACCAGGGACCCAGGTTCAATTCCAGCCTTGGGTGAATGTTTGCGTGGAGTTTGTATTTTCTCTCTGCTTGGGTTTCGTCTGGGTGCTCCGATTTCCTCACACTGTCCAAAGATGTGCAGGTTAGGTGAACTGGCCATGTTAAATAGCCCCTTAGTATCCAAAAGGTTAGACGGGGCTACTGGGATAAGGTGGGGGTGTGGGCCTTTGTAAGGTGCTTTTTCAAATGGTCAAGGCAGATTCGATGGGTCAAATGGCATCCTTCTGCACTGTAGGAATTCTATGATTCTATGAATACAAGAGCAGGGAGATCATGATGGAACTGTTTAAAATGCTTGTTCGGCCAATGCTGGAGTACTGCGTGCAGTTCTGGAGAGGGTACAGAAGAAATTTTCCACAATGTTGGTTGAGCTATGAGGAAAGATTGTATAGGCCAGCACTGTTTTCCTTGAAGCAGTGAAGTCTGAGAGGGCCCTGATAGAGGTGTTTAAGATTATGAGGGGCATAGATGGGATGGATAGGAAGCCACCTTTTTCAATTAGTGGAAGGGCCAATAGCCAGGGGGCACAGATTTAAGGTAAGAGGTAGAAGGGAAGTTGAGGAGAAACTTTTTCACCCAGAGGGTGGTGGGAGTCTGGAACTCACTCCTGAAAGGGTGATTGAGTCAGAAACTCTCATAACATTTAAGAAGTATTTAGATATTCAGTTGTACTGTCATAATCTTCAGGGCTATGAGCCGAACGCTAGAAAATGTGATTAATGTAGTCAGATCTTTGTTGATAGCTGTGGGCATGATGGGCCAAATGACCTCCCATGGTAGCACAGTGGTTAGCACTGTGGCTCCATAGCGCCAGGCTCCCAGGTTCAATTCCCGGCTTGGGTCACCTTCTGTGCGGAGTCTGCACGTTTGCCCTGTGTCTGCGTGGGTTTCCTCCGGGTGCTCCGGTTTACTCCCACAAGTCCCGAAAGACGTGTTGTTAAGTAATTTGGACATTCTGAATTCTCCCTCTGCGTACCCGAAGAGGCGCCGGAATGTGGAGACCAGCGGCTGTTCACAGTAACTTAATTGCAGTGTTAATGTAAGCCTTCTTGTGGCAATGAAGATTAATAATATTATTAAATGTCTATGAAACTAATTAAGTGCGTGACATAATTATGGAACAAATAAAGAAATTTGAACATGTAAAATATTTCATTTAAGTATTTTACCATTCTGTTTGTGTACTGCAGGGTACTCCCCAATCTATCCTTAAAGTATCAAAATATATACATCTTTTCATTCTTATCCTACAGAAGGGATAGAAAATGAGTAAATCAATAGACAAATAATTGAATGCAGATGGAAATAGACAACACAAAGAAACTGTAGAAACCAGCTATTTTCTATAGGTAAAAGTGATAGGTAAAAGATAGCTATTTAGCATTAAGCCCCATGTCTATTAAAAACCATTTTAATACTCACTCATAACCTCAGGTCATTTCAAAACACATATTCAGCATGCAAAACAGAGCTGCAAACAGAACACAGAACAGCAGAATTCCTATGCAGCTAACAAATACATTTGCAAGATAAAGTAACCCAAGGACAAGGCAAGCTCCATGGCAACAGCATAGAGACCATTGTCCTAACAAGCAAGTTTATGCGATAAGGAAGCCGAATCGCATTCCATAGCTTATAAAAGAATACATTTTAAGTTAACGTTGCCTATTAATGTCAGACGGCTGAGCGTCGAATCAAACTTATTTGATTCTAACCCAAACCAATTCGGATTACATCGGGGTATAGCTAGATGGCTAAAGTCTAATATGATTTAGTATAACCGTGTTAGATCGTACGGACATTTTTTACTTCATGAATCATCTATTCTTTGATCTAACTTACTCGCTGTCTCTCTATCTTTCATATTTCACTTTCCAACTCTGACTTTTGAAGTTATTGCAAGCTGTTTGCCGTAAGCAAGAAAATCATTTCTGTATTATTTGAAAGTTGAATTGTCTACAAAATTGCTTCTCTTGAGTCCTTATGTTAGCTGGACGTACTCGAGAATAAAACTTAAATGATTCTCAATTGTAATCAATAGAGACAAATAAAACAATTCTTATTTGCACCTGAGAAGTGTTAACTCAAATTTCTGCTGAGTTTTAGTGTTTGCAAGTGCCACTAAATCCGCATGATAGATCTCCACAGAAACACATGTTTACACTTTATAAAACAGGATATTGAAATATCAACACACTATTTTACTTAGTTTTTAAAAAATATCCTTACTGCTCACGCTGTCTCATTCCCATCCTCCACAAAGTGCTTTGTCTTTTGCTTTCTTGTTTTCCTCCCAAGTGAATTTTCCGTTCCTCAATGTTTCTGATTGATGGTCATTGTAATATTCATCTCTTTATGTAAGTTTCAGGTTTCCACTCAAAAGGTTTTATTTCCCCTTCATCTCCAGCTAAATAATTTATTTTAAATACTCCCAGATTCTCTCCCAGTGCCACAATTATCTCTTTCAAATATTTCAACCCAAATGAAACTCACATCTATCCTGAGATCTTAAACATGCCTCTATTACTCATCTTTTCCCTTGAGGGATAACCAGTAGCTTGCTTTAAATCTTTATTCACAATAAATCTATTATTTTTTATTTCTCAAATTAAGGAACAATTTAGCATGGCCAATCCAACTACCCTGCACATCTTTGGGTTGTGGGGGTGAGATCGACACAGGGAGAAAGTGCAAACTCTACATGTACAGTGACCCGGAGCCGAGATTGAAGCCGGGCCCTTTGTGCTGTGAGGCAGCAATGCTAACTACTGCGCCGCCGTGCTGCCCTCCAATAAGGCAACATGCCTCAATGACCATCGTCCGGTGACCCTGACATCAATCGTAATGAAGTACTCAGAGAGGTTGGTCATGAGGCACATCCGCTCCACACACACAGAATGCCTAAATCCACTGCAATTCGCATACCGCCACAACCGGTCTACAGCAGACGCCATCTCCCTGGCCCTACACTCATCCCTGGAGCATCTCGACAACAAGGACTCCTACATCAGACTCCGATTTATTGACTACAGCTCCGCCTTCAACACCATAATCCCAGCCAAGCTCATATCAAAGCTCCAAATCCTAGGACTTGGCTCCTCACTCTGCAACTGGATCCTCGACTTCCTGACCCATAGACCACAATCAGTAAGAATAAACAACACCTCCTCCTCCACGATAGCCTCAATACCAGGGGGGCTGGGCAGTATTATTACTGGGCGGCGAACGCTGAGAAGGTGCAGGGTTGGGTCATGGGGGTGGGGGTGGGGGGGAATCCCTGTTGGTTAAGATAGAGGACTCGGGAAGGCGGTCAGGGTTGAGGACGCTGGCACCAGCTGGCACCGCTCGAGATGGCGCTGAGCAAGTATTCGGTGAGTCTGGTATTGGTGGCAACTTTGAAGATCTGGAGGCAGTTTCGACAGCACTTTAAGCTAGGGGCCAGATCAGGGGGGTTGTCGATTAGGGGGAATCATAGATTCGAGCTAGGGAGGCTGGATGTGAGGTTTCGGATATGGGAGGAGAGGGGGATTAAGGTAATGAAAGAAACTGTGCTGTCAAGGATAAATGCTGTGGTGTTCTTTGTGATTGTGCTATCAGGATGGATGTCATAATGTTCCCAAAGACCACAGAAGCTAAGTTCATCAACAAAGCTAACTTTTATTTACACTGCTAATTGCAGGGGCTGGTTTAGCACAGTGGGCTCAACAGCTGGCTTGTAATGCAGAACAAGGCCAGCAGGGCGGCTTCAATTCCCGTACCGGCCTTCCCGAACAGGGCCGGAATGTGGCGACTAGGGGCTTTTGCACAGCAACTTCATTGAAGCCTACTTGTGACAATAAGCGATTATTATTATTAAAGCTCGACCACTTGCTCCTACAGTAAACAATAATCCAGTAATCTATAATTTACACTCTACTAACACGTCTCTACACTCTATCTATAACTGTACTCTACATTCTCTAGATCTCTCCACTGCACTCTCTCCAAGCCCTCTCCCAGAATACTGTGAGTCAGTGCTTTATATAGTTCTGCATATAGCTCCATCTAGTGGTTAATTATGATATGACATTAACCCTTTGTATACTGAACATTTCACATAATGTCACAAATGCCTCAACCTCATGCGCGAGGTTGGGCTTATACAATTGAAGGTCGTGTATAGGCGCACCTCACAAAAACAAGGATGAGCCGGCTCTTTCATGGGGTGGAGGATGTCTGTGAGTACTGTGGGAGGAGTCCCTCAAACTATGTCCATATGTTTTGGTTCTGCCCAAAGCTGGGAAGGTATTGGAGGGAGGTATTTAACACCATCTCGGGGGTGCTGCATATGGATTTGGAGGCAGTTCTCCTGGAGGCCATTTTCGGGGACCAGCCTGAGTTGCAGGCGGGTGCGGGGGCAGATGTTTTGGTCTTTGCCTCGCTGATTGCTCGTAGGCGGGTCCTGTTAAGGTGAAGGTCAGCTTCTCCATCCTGTGCCTCGGCGTGGCAGGGGGAGTCCTACCTGCTGGAATGTTTTTCTCTGGAGAAGGTGAAGTTTAAGTTAAGGGGGGTGAACTGCACTGTACTGCACTGTAAATGCTATGATTCTATGAAGGAAGGGTTCTACAATTCATGGGGTTTATTTATCATGTACCTTCGGTGGTTTGTGTTGAATGCTAAGTGGTGGGGGGAGGGAGGGAGGGAGGGTTTGTTTGTTTTTTTAACCTGCGAGTCAATGTTTAGATTGTATATTGGTGGGGTTGCTTTGTTGTTGTTTTCCTGTTTTTTTCTGATTGTATGGTGAAAATTATGAAAATATGGCGAATAAAAAGATTTTTAAAAAAGAACAAGGTCCCGTCTGCCTTCTCAGGTCGGTGTAAAAAAATTCCATGGCACTATTTCAAAGCAGCACATGAAAGTTCTTCTCAGTGCCCTGGCCAAGATTTATCCCTCAACCAACTTCACTGAAACAGATTATCTGGTCATTATCACATTTCTGTTTGTAGGACGCTACTCTGTATAAATCAACTGCTGCATTTCCTACGTTACAACATTGATTACATTTCAAAAGCAGTTAATTGTCAGTGAAGCATTTGGGACATCCTGCGATATTGAAATACATTTAGAAATTGTCATGTGAGAGTACCTGTAAGAAATGGGTGTTTAAGAAATGTACCTTTAAGAAATGGGTGTTTATTAGTGATGCCAAAGTGTGGGTGGAGCTGGGCTGTCTGTCAGCTTTTTACTTTCATTTTAGGCTGTTTGCTACAGGGTGTGTTTTAGTTTTGTTTTCAGAGCTGGATAGTTGCAGTCACAACCAGAGCGGGTATTAGTCTCCCTCTCTGTCATCTAAAAACTGTAAATCGATCCTTTGGTGATTTAAAACTAACAACTTCTCTCAGTAGTGACTTTAACCTGATGTGCTTCTGTTTAAAGGTTTTTTTAAAAAGTCTTATGGATGTTAAAAGGACAGCTTAAGGATTACTTAGTGTTGTATCCTTTGGGGGTTGTATTTGAATTAATGGTTGCTAAGATGTCCACTGTATGTTTAAAAAGGTTAACTTGAGTTCATAGAATAAACATTGTTTTGCTTTAAAAAATACTTTTCCATTTCTGCTGTACCACACCTGTAGAGTGGGCCGTGTGCTCCCCATACCACAATCTATTAAAAGTTGTGGGTCATGTGAACTCCATGATACACTTTGGGGTTCTCTAAACCCTGGCTCATAACAAAATGGAAGTCTTTTTTCTTTGAAATTCGATAGTCTATTTCACATATTTCACAGTGGTTAGCTCTGCTGCCTTACAGCGCAGGGACCCTGGTCCAATTCCAGGCTTGGGTGACTGTCTATGTGGAGTTTGCACATTCTCCCCGTGTCTGCATGGCTTTCCTCCAGGTGCTCCGATTTCCTCCCAAAGTGCAAAGATATGCAGGTTAGGTGGATTGGCCACGCTAAATTTCCCCGTAGTGTCCAAAGGTTAGGCGGGGTTACGAGGATAGGGCAGGAGAGTGGGTCTAGGTAGGGTGCTCTTTCAGAGGGTCGGTGTAGACTCAATGGACCAAATGGCCTCTTCCTACACTGTAGGGATTCCATGATTCTATGGTTTTGTTCAAGTCCATTTCTTCAGCGGTATATCTCTGTACGTTGCTCTGTATCTCGTTGAATGTTTCTTTAAATATTTCCCACTGATCTTCAGTCGTTTGACTCATTAACATATTGTCCTAGTTTACTGTGGACAGTCTCTGTCTCATCCCGTTAAAGTCTCTATCTCATCCCCAAGTCTAAAATTACAGTATCTGAATCGTGTTTTTCACTTTCAAACGCAACACTGAATTCAACCATGTTATGATCACTATTTAATAAATATTCAAGCACAGTTAGGCTACTAATTAAATTTGGCTCATTACTCAGAACTAAATCTAACATTTCCTGTCCCTATGTTGCATCTAGAACATATTGCTGCAGGAAACTATCCCAGACACATTCCAGAAATTCACTACCTTTCTGAAAGGCACTTGTCTGCCTCTCCCAATCTACGTGTAAGTTAAAATCCCCCATTAATACTACTCCGCCTTTGCTACATACTTGTCTAATTTCTGCATTTATACAACCTAACACCTCAGAACTGCTACCAGGGGTTCAATGCACAATATCCATTACAGTTTTATATCCTTTTTTATTCCTCAGTTGAATCCATATGGTTTACACTGGATGCTTTCCCCTCATTATGTCCTCACTCACCATTGAGGTGATGGTATTTCTAATCAGTAAGGCTGCTCCACCCCCTCTACCATATTCTCAGACTCTCCTGTAAACTTTGTACTCAGACATATTTAGTTCCCAGTCCCGACCATCCTACAGCCATGTATCCATAATAGCTACTACATCATGATCTTCAAGTTGAGTTTGCACCTGCAGCTCATCTAGTTTATTCCTTACACTCTGTGCATTTGTATTTAGAACTCTTAATTGGGCTATACCCCGGGACCTGTCCCTCAGCATTGGTGCTTTATTTGCTTGTTTATTATTTTTCTCTTTTGGTTTAACCAGTATACTTCTTGTATTTTTGCCATTATCTGCAGTTCCTAAAGTTGGGTTCCTATTTCTTTACTCTCTGCCCTGCTACTTGTTTTTAGAACTGTATTGGCTTCCCCTGAGGACTCCACCTCACCCCGAGTTGTTAGTTTATAGTCCTTGTGACCACTCTATTGATCCTTTCCGCTGGAACACTGGTCTCAGATTGGTTCAGGTGGAGATTGTCCCAATGGTACAGGTCCCTCCTGTCCAAACATTGATGCCAGTGCCCCATGAAATGGAACCTCTCTTTCCTGCACCACTCTTTTAGCCACTTGTTTACTTCCCTGACTTTTTCATCCCTATCCCAATTTGCACAAGGCTCGGGTAATGATCCAGACATTAAAACCCTTGAGGACTTGTATTATAGAATATTCCGTACTATATAAACCAGAAAACAGTTTCAGCTTGGAGGCCGAAAGCAGATTAGATGTCTTCATAAGTCTCTTTTTCCGGGTGGCACGGTGACGCAGTGGTTAGCACTGCTGCATCGCGGTGCCAAGGTCTCGGGTTCAATCCCCGCTCTGTGTCACTGTCCGTGTGGAGTTTGCACATTTTCTTTGTGTCTGCATGGGTCTCACTCCCACAACTCAAAGATTGCAAGGTAGGTGAATTGGCCAGGCTAAATTGCCCCTTAATTGGAACAAAAGGAATTGAATTGGGTACTCTAAATTTATTTAAAAAAAATATTTTTCTGAGGCTGAAGAGAAATGGGAGGCTTGATGGAATATACTGCGTGACAGCGTATGCAACTTGTTGATTGGGGTATTTGTTCCTGCATTGGACTGGCTCATTCTGTCCTGCACTGGCCTGTGCTATGGTGATGTCATTGGCAGATTTTTCCATCTCGTTGCTCATCAGCAACTTCATTGTTTGCTCGCTTCATGACTCACACATCGCAATTCTGACCATCTTTACTCTCATTCTGACAAGACGTAAGCATGGATTTCAGTTCAGCATGCTATTACAGGCGTGTTTTTACAAGTTAAAGAGCGGTGATCAATTTGTGTATTGTTGTGGCTTCCGCCTTTGCGTTCTGTGGGACAAGGGTGCGTGGGATTGGGAAGTTGCAAAGTGGGGGCAGAAATGAAGGTGAGCGCAAGGCCCCATGAAGTGAGCGAGCAAGATGAAAAACATGACCTACGGTTTAGGAATTAATTGTTAAAAAAGTATTATCTTTAAATTTCCCCAACCAGCAGCTGAGGCTACACAACCTGCAAGAACACTGCACAGAAATGGCCCCAGGAATTTCATTCACTTGCTATAGCTCCTAATTAACCTCCAAGAGTAGTACACCTGTGATCAGGAATTCACCAGTGTACTAGCTTACTACCAATCCTCCACCATCCTTGATTTTAGGAATTTCTGAAACTAATACTCCATGGCCTAAAAATTGGACCACGCACAGTCCATCTTTGGTCAAAAAATGGGTGCTGAAGGGTCCAAAATTGTGCTGAGTATTCATTATACATTTGGTACGCACAAAAGGCCAAAAGTGTTCAGGTACCTTGAGGTCATCCAGAGCACCTGTTTGAAATAGAATTAGGTCTACTTCTTATGTTCAGAACTGGCAAGCTGCATTGGAACTCTGATTTGAGAACTCTGATTTGAGGAGTGCAGATTATTGTATACATGTTAATACAGCCTGATCCTCAAAATCGCAATACCAGGCTCAGATCAGAGCAATCTGTCTGCTGGTTGATCATCCAACAGTTAAAATCCATGCTTAAGTCTTCTCACTGGATATATGAGCCAACATAAGACATGAAAAGTTGATGCATTTTGAGGGACAAATGTTATGCATGGTCTTGACCCATATTTGATTCTCTGACCTAAAAGTGATGAAACTCCTCTTTCAGACATTGAGATATTTGTGTCAAGCTAAATCTTCTATTTAAAAATATTTTTATTCTCCTCCTTTTTCACATTTTCTCCCAAATTTACACCCACCAACAGTAAACAATAAGCAGTAACGACGACAATGTCAAACCCCATATCAACAACAATCCCATCCTCCCACCAAACCCCCATACAGCAGCCCGCATGTTAACATAAACAAATAACAAAAAAGGAATCAGGAATCACCCATAGTCACCATTAACACATACTGTCCCCCTCCCCCCCAACACTCACAACACCCCCCCCCCCCAACCTAATGTTTGATGTTATCCAATTCTTGAAAGTGCAGAATGAATAAAGCTCATGAATTGTAGAACCCCTCCATCCTTCCCCTCAGTTCAAACTGAACCTTCTCAAGAGTTAAGAATTCCAACAGGTCCCCCCGCCACGCCAGGGCACAGGGTGGAGAGGTTGCTCTCCATCCCAACAGGATCCACCTTCGGGCGATCAACGAGGCGAAAGCTACAACACCTGCTTCCGTGCCCATTTCCAACCCCGGCTGGTCCGACATCCCGAATATGGCCACCCGGGGGCCCGGGTCCAGTTTCACGTGCAACTCTTTAGAGATTACCCTAAAAACCTCCTTCCGGTAATCCTCCAGCTTTGGACAGGACCAAAACATATGAACGTGATTCGTGCCCCAACCCCCCCTTTTAACCCCTCAAAGAGCCAGCTCATCCTCGCCCTTGTGAGGTGTGCTGTATATACCACCTTCAGCTGTGTCAGCCCCAACCTCGCACACGAGGTGGAAGCGTTCACTCTCCAGAGCACCTCACACCAGAACCCCTCCTCCATACTCTCTCCCAGCTCTTCCTCCCACTTTGCTTTGATCCCTTCCAGTGGTGCCTTCTCCTCTTCCAAAATAGCCCCGTAAACCGGCGACACTATATCCTTCTCCAGTCCCCCTGTCATCAGCACCTCCGCCAGCAATATGGAGGCCGGCTCCACAAGGAAGCTCTGTATCTCCTTCCTGGCAAAATCTCGAACCTACATGTATCTAAATATTTCCCCCTGCTCCAGCCCATACTTCACTCCCAGCTCCTTCAATCCTGCAAACCGACCCCCAAGAAACAAATCTTTTAATGTCTTAATCCCCTTCTCCTCCCATTTCCAAAAAGTTCCGAACCACTTCCTTGGCTTAAATCTGTGCTTCCCCTGAATCAGCATTTCCCTTGACCCTGCCCTCAACCCGAAATGTTGGTGAAACTGCCTCCATATTCTCAATGAAGCTATTATTACCGGACTCCCTGAGTATTTCCCCGGGGCCATTAGGAGCGCCGTTATTGCTAGCGCCTTCAAACCTGACCCCCTACACAAACTCTCCTACATTCTGACCCACTGGGATTCAACTCCTCTGATCCAGCTCCGCACCTTCTCCACATTCGCCGCCCAGTAATAATACATCAGGTTCGGAAGACCCAAACCCCTTGCCTGCCTTCCCCTCTGTAGCAGCACCTTTCTCACTCTGGCCACCTTCCCTCCCCATATGAACGAGGTAATCCTTCCCTCAATCTCTCTGAAAAAAACCTATGGCAGGAAAATCGGTAGGCATTGAAAAATAAACAGAAATCGCGGCAACACATTCATTTTAACCACCTGTACCCGGCCCGCCAGTGACAGAGGGCGACCATCCCACCTTGCCAGATCGGCTTTCACTCTCCCCACCAAACTAGAAATGTACCTATGGAGCCCCGCCCAGTTCCGAGCAACCTGTACCCCCAGGTATCTAAAGTGAGTCCCTGCCCTACGGAAAGGCAGCCCCCCCACCCCTGTCCCCACCCCCGGCCGAGACACCACAAAATACTCACTCTTGTCTCGATTTAATTTGTACCCCGAGAAAGACCCAAACACCCGAAGCAGCTCCAGTATTCCCCCTATTGACATACTCTGTTCTGACACGTATAACAACAAGTCATTGGCATATAAAGACACCCTATGCTCTATCCCCCCCACCCCCGCACTATTCCTTTCCATACCCCCGAACTTCTAAATGTGATGGCCAACAGCTCAATCGCGAGTGCAAACAGCAGGGGGAACATAGGACATCCCTGCCTGGTCCCACGGTGGAGAGAAAAGTATCTCGAGCTGATTTTATTTGTGCCCTCGGCTCCTTATACACTAGCTATACCCAGTCCACAAATCGTGGACCAATCCCAAACTGCTCCAGGACTGCCATCAAGTGCCTCCATGCTACCCGGTCAAACGCTTTCTCGGCATCCAATGCCACAACCACCTGTTTCCTTCCCTTCCGCTGGTGCTATAACCACATTCAATACCCTCCTAATGTTCGAAAAGAGCTGCCTCCCTCTCACACCCCGTCTGATCTTTACCTATCACCTTCGGGAGGCACTCCTCCAGCCTACCTGCCAGTACATTCGCCAATACCTTTGCGTCCACGTTTAAAAGTGATATGGGCCTATATGACCCACACTCCGTCGGATCCTTATCCTTTTTAAACAACAGGGAAATTGATGCCTGTCCCAAAGTTTGTGGTAACACCTCCTTCCCTATCTCCTCCTCAAACACCCCCACCATCAGGGGTGCCAGTCTATCCTTGACATTTTTATAATCTTCCACTGGAAACCCTTCCAGCCCTGCCACCTTCCCCGACTGCATCCTCCCAATCGCATCTTTTATATCCTGCTCCAGTATCGCTCCTTCCAATGTAGCCCTGTCCACCTCCCCTAACCTCGGGTACTCCAGCCCATCTAGAAATTCCTGCATCTCCCGGTCTCCCCCAGGTGGCTCTGACCTGTACAAACTCTCATAGAATTCCTCAAAGACCTTGTTAATCTGATCCGGAGCCACCACCAACTTCCCTGCCCTATCCCTCACCTGAACAATTTCCTTTGCCGTTGCTTCCCTCCGGAGCTGACCCACTAACATACCCTTCCCTCCATGCTTGCAAACTTCACCCCTTGGTCGTAGATAGTCGGTCAAAGCTCGCCTGTAGTTCCTTCCGCTTTTCCAACTTTGCTGGGTCCCCATCTTCTGCATAACTCCGATCTACCTCCAGCATCTCATCTATCATCCTCTGCCGCTCCAACCTCTCCTCTTTGTCCACCCTAGCCTTAAACAAGATCACCTCATCCCTCACCACTGCCTTTAGAGCCTCCCAGACAACTGCCTTCGACATCTCACCTGTATAGTTGAAACCTACATATTCCCCAATTACTTTTTCAATTTTGTCACAGAACCCTCGGTCCCCCAACAGTCCCACATCTAATTTCCACCCTGGCCTCCAAACTACCCCCTTCTCCAATACCATATCCACCCAATGCGGAGCATGATCTGATATTGCAATTGCCGAGTACTCGGACCCCTTAACCCCAGACAGCAAAGCCTTCCCCACCACAAAAAAGTCGATCTGCGAGTATACCTTATGGACCACCGAGAAAAACAGGTACTCCCGCTGCCTCGGGTGCAGAAACCTCCAAGGGTCCACACCTCCCGTTTCCACCATTAGTCCAGCCAACGCCTTTGCCCCTCTGACGGGACCAGCGAGTACGGCCATGACCTGTCCAACCTTGGCTCCTGCACCAGGTTCCAGAAACCCCCCCCCCCCCCCCTATCAGTTCGTGTGTGTCCAAGTCGGGGATGGCCCCAAACACCTTTTTCGCGAATCCCACATTATCCCAATTGGGACCATATACACTTACCAGCGCCACTAACCTCCCCTCCAGCAACCCCTGTCACAATCACATATATACCCCCCTGATCTGCAACCACATTCTCCATCTGGAACCGTACTCTTTTGCTGACCATTACTGCTACACCTCGAGCCCTTCCGTCAAATCCAGAGTGAAACCCTGAGTAACCCACCCTTTTTTAAGCCTCACCTAGTCCTTCACCCTCAAGTGAGTCTCCTGCAGCATTGCTACATCGGCTTCCAAACTTTTAAGATGCGCAAGCACCCTTGACTGGACCTCCTGACCCCCTCAGGTTCCACGTGACTATCCTAACTGGGGGTCTCTCACCATCCCCCCTTCTTATCCACCATCATCATACCTCCGGGCCCTGCCCCATGAGCCTGACCCGCCCCTATCCATTATTAACATCGAACCCCTTCCCCGCCCCAGACTGTGCCAAGCTAAATCTACCTGTCATCTTTGTAAGCAGAAACATTTTGCAGTAGAAAATCCCTTGCACTGCACCTGGAGTAGGATACACTTTTTTAAACGCCATGTATAAAGGAAGATACTTACTATGAGGATAATTTGCTTGGATGACTATATGGTACAGTGAAAAGTTTCAAACTAGAAACTGGCATTTTCTGTTGCCGACAATAATCATAAAGCATGGCTGGTCCAGTCAAAATAGGTTTGAAGAAGATGAGCCATGTAAATGTTATTGGCAGAAAATATAATAATAATCTTTATTGTCACAAGTCGGCTTACATTAACACTGCAAAGAAGTTACTGTGAAAAGCCCCTAGTTGCCACAATCCGGCGCCTGTTCGGATACACAGAGGGAGGATTCAGAATGCCCAAATTACCTAACAGCACATCTTTCGGAACTTGTGGAAGGAAACCGGAGAACCGGACGACACAGGGAGAATGTGCAGACTCCGTGCAGACAGTGACCCAAACCAGGAATTGAACCTGGAACCCCGGTGCCGTGAAGCCACAGTGCCATCCACTGTGCCACCGTGTCACCCTATCAATTAGCAAATAACTTCAATGCCAAACAGTTAGGAGCGGTGATTAAATATTACTATGCCAAATGGGCCATTCCACCACATCAGGTTTCTGTTGGTATTTCTCTCCATAAATCATTTTAATCCCCATCTCCTGTTAACTCTACATGCCCTCTTTTTAAAACAAAAATCCAAATACTTTTGAAAAGGTTTACAAACTCTGCTTCAAAATTGATTAATAGTAGATTTCATACACTAACCATCCTTTGTGTAAAAAGTATTGTTCTAACCTTCCGTTTTAACTTTCTGATTGGTTTACATTTGAGAGCTCTCGGTACGGTCTTGTACATCAGCAGAAACAACCTACCTCTATTTACCTTATCATAATCTTCCATAATCTCAATGGTCATCCTGAATCTTGTTACTCCTGGTGGGGAAATAAATCTTAACTTTCTAAGTCTATCTTCATAACTTTACACCAGGAGTATGAAGCAGTAGTTAGAGCTGGCAGTAAAACTCTTCCGGTGTGGGAGACAACGGGCTGGATTCTCCGATTTGAAGTGTTGACGCCGGCGTGGGAACAGTGACGTTTTACGCCAGAAAAAATGGTGGGAAACTGGCAGGCACGCAGCGTATAGCCCAGATACGACCGGGGAATTGCCGGGTCCATGGCCGCGCATGCGCACGGCGGCGGCCTGCAGCGGCCACGCCGTGCAACATGGCGCTGGCAGCGGGCAGACCCAGCCTGGCACATACTTTCCCCCAGTAACCCCCCTCGCCACCCCGCGAACACCCTCCACCAGTGCCCCCAGACCTCGCCAATACCCCCCTGCCCGCGGAACGGCTCCCCCACTGATTGTGGCGGCACTGGACTGGGTCCGCAGCCGCCACGCCAGGTTCACAAAAAAAATAGCATGAGTGATCCACACCGTTGGGAACTCGGCCCATCGGGGGCGGAGCATGGGGGAGGGCCTCAGGTGACGTCCTGAAGCCTTCCATACGACGTGCGGCATACTCTTGGAGTACGCCGTTTTCGAGGGGGCAGAGCATCGCAAAAGCGGTGCCACCCTCGATTTCGCCGCAAACGGGGATTCTCTGGCTGATTGCAGAACACAATTTTGTCGTCGGCGACCGGAGAATCAAGCCCATGAGATTGGGTGCGATGTTGCGAACACAATAAACAAACGGAGGATGCTCTTCAGTAAGTGATTATAACTGCAGTAGAGCAGAGAAATATTTTCTAATAGTCTGAAACGTGTGAAGGGACAACATCCCAGCTAATGTTGCCCTTTGAGAGACAGCAATTCCGATCTCTAGGTGAAGGTTAAAATCTTTGCATTTTAATATAATTAGATTTTGTGGCATACTCATTAATTATCAAATGTAACTGTAACGCTTTTTTCCTTGACAATTAATAATTATTTTAGTAAGCCAACAAGAATTTAAAGCAAAATTAACTCACAAGGATTTGCAGATGTCTTCAATTTAGAGACAGATCGAAAAACAAGGGGCTGGATTCTCCGATTTGGAGACTATGTCCTGACGCCGGCCTGGGAACGGTGGTGGTTTACTAAAAATCAGCGCAAAACAGCCACCGATCCTCCATTTGGTATGGGGGCTAGCAGGCACGCAGCGTAGAGCACGCGGCTCCAGCTGCTGATACGGCCGGAGAATTGCTGGGCCCGTGACCGCGTACGCGCACAGTGGCGGGCTGCAGCGGCCGCGCCGTGCAACATGACACCAGCTGCGCGCGGACCCGGCCTGCAAAATAGTGCCCCCTCTTTGGCCAGGCTCGCCATCCCCGGATCACCCCCCACCAGTGCCTCCAGCCCCTGCCAAAGCCCTCGCTGCCCAGAAAGGCTCTCCCCCGGCTGTGGCAGCGCTGGACTCAGTCTGCAGCCGCCTCACCGAGTTCCCGGAAAAAAAATAGGATGAGAGATCCATGCCGTCAGGAACTCGGCTGGTCAGGGACAGAGCATCAGGGGGAGGGCCTCAGGTAAAGTCGTGAGGCCAACCATACGGCGTGTGGCGTACTCTAGTAGTACGCCGTTTTGGAGGGGGCGGAGCATCGCAAAAGCGGCGCCGTCTCCGATTTTGGCACCAATGGGGATTCTCCGGCCAATAGCCGAATGCAATTTCGGCGACGGAGTTCGGAGAATCCCGCCCAAAATGCTTCCCAGTGCTGAATCACAGGACTTCAACCTATAAGCTTTTTTCACGGTTGAAATATCTGCTGTCTACAACATAGTTTACAAGATTAATCATGCAATTACGGAAGTTCATTTACAGGGTCTAGTGATGCAAATCTCTGTGATAATTTAGGTTCATTATGGCGGCACAATGGCACAGTGGTTAGCACTGCTGCCTATGGCACTAAGGACCCGGGTTCGATCCCGCCCCGGGTCACTGTCTGTGTGGGGTTTGCAAATTCTCCCCGTCTCTGCGTGGGTTTCACCCCCACAACCCAAAGATGTTCAGGATAGGTGGATTGGCCACACAAAATCGGCCCCAGATAGGAAAAAAATAATTGAGTACTCTAAATTTATAATAAAAAGGCTCATTAATTGATTCTTCTTTCAAACTTACTTCCATATGCAACTTGTACTTCGAACATTAAACTTTTATCTAAAGAGATACTTTAAAATAAATTATTTTAACTAGTCTATATTAGTGCAAAGAGACCCAATCATATTATTACTTTTATTTTCCACAATTAAGCACAGACGACGCTGAAGTATTTTACCTTTCCAAATTGTTGTTCTGTATGAAGACATCACGAAAAGTCAAAAGGAACACAAAATACAAACAGACAGGTATCAAATATAAAATGTGGCATACATCTCTTATGTGTAGCACCTCGCGAAATCTAACCAGATCTCACGGGACATCATGGACAGGTCCTAGTCTTGCATGGATAAGTGAGTTTAAGAGCCCACATAGCCGCCCTCACACCTGATCTATTGGCCACCTGGCTTCTACCGGCCTCGCTGAGGAGGCCCCAACCGGGTGCCATTCAGAACTGGTCCCCACAAACGGGGACCAGGCGGAACGGTTCCTTGCGTGATCTCCCAGACGATCAGAGGCCCCCGGGTGGTCAGCCTCTTGGCAGGGTGGAACCTTGGCACTTCTGGTACCACCAGGCACCTTGGCAGTGCCAGCCTGACACCCTGATAGTGCGACCTGGGTGCCAGCCTAAACTGCTCAAGATGGCGCCGGAGCGAGGCGACTCTCTGCGAGCTCTCCCAAACAGATCCACTTTTTACTTAACTTCTGCTCGTTCCAATTACATTGTATATGTTGATTTGCCTTATTATGTATTTTCTTTTATTCCCTTTTCTTCCCATGGACTTAATGATCTGTTGAGCTGCTCGCAGAAAAATACTTTTCACTGTACCTCGGTATACATGACAATAAACAAATCCAATCCAATCCAATCCAGCCTGGCACTGCCAAGATGCCTAGGTGGCACTGCCAGGATGGCAAGAGCACTGCCAGGGTGCTAGGTTGATAGTGCCAAGGTGGCAGGCAGACATTTTGCCATGCTGGGATTGGTCCCGCGGGTTCCGTGCCCGTGTGAGGTTGATGACCCCCTATAGGTGAGTTGGGGCATTGGGCAGGTCCAGGGTTGCGCTTGGGGGGGGTCAAGAGATCAGGACGGCATTTAAAAATCACATCCCGATCTCTTCCTGCATGGGGGAGTTCTGCTCGCCGGAGCTCCTCAGTGCAGGAAATGATGCTGAGTGCAGCCTCAGGGAAGCACTAAAAATAAACAAAGCGGCATTAGATAGCGGGGTTGTTCCTGGTGCTCCGTCCAGAACGGACTTTGTTTTCAGTTAGATAGTGCGCAATACCTGCCACTGAATGAAAAAAACAAAAACCCAGTTCACACTGATTAAGTCGTAGGAGAGTTTGTTAAGAAATAAATCAAAAATGTAATGAATTAGCTCATCTATTTCCATACATTATTAAAATTGGTATGCTCTGGTTTCTTTCTGTTTAAAAATCTATATTAAAAAGTCTCTAAGGGATTTCAATGTTAATTGGGCTCACACTGCAATGACTCCGTTGTCACATTTTCAATAGGATTTTCCCAGTAACGTGATAGACTTTGATGTTGCTTTTGCAGATTCTGGCCTCTTCATTCAGTGGTGCAATAAATATATGGGGCGCGATTCTTCGCTCCCGCGACTAAATGCCCACGCCGTCGTGAACAGCGTTGAGGTTCACGACGGCGCGAAACGGCCTCGATCTCGACTGATTCAGGGTCCGAAAATGGGGTAGGATCGGGTTCGCGAAAGCAGCGTCGTCAGCGCGCGCCGGGCATTGGCGCCGCGTAAAAGCGGCGCTGCGTAAATGACGCGGCCGGCGCCGCATAACTGGCGTAACTGGCGTCACCCGCGCATGCGTGGTTGCCGTCCTCCCCGAGGCCGTCCCGCAAGAAGATGTTGGATGGATCTTGCGGACGCGGAGGAAAGGAGGTCCTCCTTCAGAGAGGCCGGCCCACCGATCGGTGGGCACCGATCGCGGGCCAGACCCCTTTTGAGTCCTACCCCGGTGAATGAACCCCCCTTGCCCCCCCACAGGCCGCCCCCCCAGTGTTCCCGCGCTGTTCCCGCTGGCAGCGACCAGCTGTGGATGACGCGGCGGGAAGCCGTCGTTTTGGGCAGGCCGCTCGGGCCGGAGAATAGCGGGTGCAGCGGAGAATCGCCATTTTGGGTGTCCCGGGCGATTCTCCGGCCTGCGCCACGCAGAACTCGACGGGGCCATTCTCGCCACTTGGTTGAATCGTGGGAGGGCGTCGGACCGGCGTTGTGGGAAAAATGGCGCGCCAGGGGATTCTCCCAACCGGCGCGGGAGCAGAGAATTGCGCCCAGGGGCGAGATTCTCCGACCCCCCGCTGGGTCGGAGAATCGCTGGTGGCGGCGTGAATCCCGCCCCCGCCGGTTGCTGAATTCTCCGGCACCGGAGATTCGGCGGGGGCGGGAAACGCGCCGCGCCGGTTGGCGGGCCCCCCCCCCCGCGATTCTCCGGCCGGATGGGCCGAAGTCCCGCTGCTAGGATGCCTGTCCCGCCGACGTGGATTAAACCACCTCTCTTACCGGCGTGATAAGGCAGTGCGGGCGGGCTCCGGGGTCTTGGGGGGGGCGCGAATTTCGCCCCATGTTTTTTTAATCTCATAGTTCTGCCAGCACATTGACCAGGATATTTCAGATATTGGGGTTTCGCTTTCCGCTATGCAAAGAGTCGATGGGGAACATATCGGACACTTGAATGTGCGTCAACTGGCTGCAGGTGGGATTTGCCCCTCACTCTGATTGGCCAGCAACTCTCTAGTCCCTGCAGCGCCAGGAGCAGCAGTGGACAGAAGAGAAAGTGCATAAGGATGACAGAGCCCAAGTCTTGGGATTGAATGGCAAGATACATTTTAGCAATCTCAGAGTGCGAGGGCAAGGAAGGCTTTGGGGAGAGAGATGAAAAGTGGGTGATTGGGGTATTGGAAGAGAGGCTTGGGTTGGGGAATGAGCTGGAGGCCCCGCGACCACCAGACCTTAATGTGTGCGTGAGAGGGGAGCACCCTAAGTCAGAAGGGGGCTTCTTATGGAGGTGCGCCACCGTCCCATCTGAGGCCTAAGCCCGATCATTTTCGGGCTTCTCCCACGCCCAAGAAATCCACCGCCAGCCTAAAAATCCAAGGCAGGATATAGATCAGTTGGAGACCGAGGCAGAGAAATGGCAGATGGAGTTTAATCCAGATAAATGTGAGGTAATGCATTTTTGAAGGTCTAAAACATGTGGGAATTATACAGCAAATGGGAAAACCCTTAAGTGTATTGACAGGCAGAGCGATCTGGGCGTACAGGTCCATAGATCACTGAAAGTGGCAACGCATGTGGATAAGGTAGTCAAGTAGACATATGGCATGCTTACCTTCATCAGTCGGGGCACTGAGTATAAACATTGGCAAATCATATGTCACAGCTGTGCAGAACCGTCGTTAAGCTATATTTAGAATATTGCGTAAAATTCTGGTCGCCACACTACTAGAAGGATGTGGATGCTTTCGAGAAGATACAGAAAAGGTTTACCAGGATGTTGCCTAGTCTGGAGGGTGTTAGCTACGAGGAGAGGTTCAATGAGCTGGATTCTTTTCACTGGACCAAGGGGCGACCTGATAAGAGGTTTACAAAATTATAAGGGGCATGGACAGACTGGATAGTTAGGACGTTTTTTCCCAGGGTGGAAAAGTCAATTACTAGAGGACATAGGTTTAAGATGCGAGGGGGAAAGAGGGGAATTGAGGGATACGGACCCGGAAAGTGCAGAAGGTTTTAGTTTAGACAGGCATCATGATTGGTGCAGACTTGGAGGGCCGAAGATCCTGTTCTTGTGCTGCACTGTTCTTTACTCTTTGAGTAGTCTTGCAATACTTTATGGATTGCTGTACGGCTGTGCACACACAACGCACAGGAAACATTGAACCAGAAGTTGTGAAAGCTGCTTCACAAATGTCAGTCTTTTCCTTTTGCTTTCAGAAAATGTCAAAACTGTCAAATCCTGTACTTCCTAGTACAATCATAAAGCTTTTAAAAATCAAAGCATAACATCACTTAATCATATGCTTTGACTTTCATTATTCCGTGCTAGCATCCTTCCCCTTCCTTGATCAGTAGAAATTCCACTGAAGCATTTTTCAGATATATTTGAGGAATACACATATGGAGGTATTTTTGGCGTTGTAGGCATTTTACTTGATGTCACACCCAGGAGTGGAAATCATTTATAAAATAATAACTTGAACCAGAAAACTGCAACATTATAGTGTAGCCGTTGCATCTGTTATTTTTCATGTGCACACAAGATGCTGACAGATTTTGCAACAGCGTGTTTACTATTTTAAAACTTTCAGTGGCAGGAAAATAAGTAATTATGAACTGGAAAATGATTGCCTTTTTTGCTTAACACACAAATATTATGTGAAATGGGCAATGGAAGATGAAAAGGTTCAGGTTCTGATCAAACTTCCCAGGCACTATTAGGCCTGCAACGAATGAGCAACAAGCTCAATAGGGGTGATTTTTGCATATTGCATTAATCAGGTGGTCAGTGTATATTTCAGCTGCCTGAAGGAGTTAGTGTGGCAGCTCAAACCTTTTTTGGGGTTGGACACATGTACATGAATTGAGTGAAATGGTAGTGTGAAGTTGCACCGCAGTCTAGTCTGTATGTGAGTCATATTCTACACAGCTTGGTTGATTCCTGACTGTCCGTTCAAGTTCAAGTTGCCTAGCAAGCTTAGGTGTATCAAGCTGATAGAAAGGGAGGTGTGCCAGGGTGGCAGTGCCAAGATTCCAGCCTGACAATGCCAAGGTGCCCAGGTGCCAGAGGGAGGGCCAGGGTGCCACCCTGCCCTGCTCCTGACCATCCAGGGGTTTCCAATAGCCTGGAAGACCCCCTTATGTGCCGTGACGCCTGGTCCATATTTGTGTGGACCAGTACTAATCGGCATCCATGTGACCTCTCACTGGGGAGATCACGGGCGGCTGTTAGATAGGGCTTCCATCTCTCAAATGGGATGGAGATTGGCCTTAATTAGCTTCGCGCCGTGTCTTGGCGGGATCCGGATCCCGCCAATGGGAGAGGGCCGGTTCAATTGCAACCCGCTCGGCGCCCGACGTGGTTCCCGATTTGGACCTCTCCCATGTTCCAGCTGGCCCACATGGATCCTCGCCAGGTGCATCGCAGCCGTTAAATCGTGCCCATGATCAGCGGTGGATAATTAAGTAGCTTAAGGCAGGGTTGAGATTCCATGAATATTCCCATCCGAAACAACCATTGAGCACAGCTCAAGTGCAAACAAGACTGAGTGTTTTCAACTTTCTTCAGTTTTGACTGCTGAGTTGATAATCCCTTCTGGCCTCCTGAGGTTCTCGCCCTCAGTTGCCAGTATTTAGACAATTCAATTCACTCCACGTGACATCAGGAAATGGTGGAGTAGAGTAGAGTAGGCACAGAAAAGGCTACAGGTGCCAACGATAGTGCAGAAGACCCATGCTCCAGAACTGTGAAGCTTTAGTCAAGCTGTTCCAGTACAACTACAATATTGGCATCTACAAAACATAACTATCCAGATGTGTCTTATCCGCAAGAGCATACCAAGTCCTCAGCCCAAAGAAAGTTAAGAGGAAACATAATAGGCACTCAAAATTATGAAGGATTGTGATAGAATAAATAAGGAAAAGCTGTTTTTACTGGCTGTGCAGCCAGTAGCCAGAACAAATTTAAGATAACTGGCAAAAGAATCAGGACCGTTGGGAATTATTTTTATGCAACGAGTAATAATCTGGAATGTACTGCTTGTAATGGTGAAAACAGATTCAATAATAATTTTCAAAAGAGAATTGGATATATATTTGAAAAAGAAAGATTTATAGAGCAGGAAGTGGAACTAATTGGATAGCTCTTTCAAAGATATGATACAGGCATGATGGGTTGAGTGGCTTTGTTCTTTGATATATAATTCTATGAAGTCCAATCTGGATAATTACTGCCCCATCAGCCTACTCTCAATCATTAACAATGTGAGGTTATGAACAGTCTGGAACAAAGGGCAGGGTGTGGGTTGAAATATGAGGAATGGGCCAAAGTCACTGGGCTGGATCTTCTGCAGCTCGACGCTAGAATCACGGCCCGCAGTGGCGGAGAATCCAGTTTGACGACGTAATTGGGCCCTGTGCCGGTTTGGTGATTCACTGGGCACCGAAAAATCGGCGTCACCGTGGAGTACGCCGCGCCGCAGGGGGCCATTGCCAAAGGTACGCTCATCAATCCTCTGCTCCCAACCAACCGAGTTCCCGACGGCGTGGAACTAACCACCTATTGCCGGTCGAGATGCTCGCATGGCGGCTGCAGACTCAGTTCGCGGCCGCCTGTTCGGGGGCAGGAGGATCAGAGACCAGGGGGGGCCTTATAGGGGGCCGGCGATTTAATGTGCGGTGGTTGAGGCTCGGGCACGCGGCCGGTCGGGGGGGGGGGGGGGGGGGGGGTCTCTTTCTTCGGTGTGGCTCCGTGATCCGAGTCCACCATGGAGCATGGCGCAGCCGCTGCAGGCCGCCACCGTGCGCATGCGCGGCCTCTGAACCGGAATTGCGGGGGCCTGTATCTGTAGCAAAAGCTGTGAGATTCACTCTGGGTCCCTGCCAGCCCCCTGCAGGGCTATGAATTCGTTAAACGTATTTGCTGGAATTTCAGGAGTAAAACTCCACCGTTTTTACTCCGACGTGGGGACATAGTCTCAATTTTGGAGAATCCAGCCCAACGGCTTTGGTTTTCCAAATGTTTAACAGAGGAAGTTGTGGCTCATTCAGAACTGGATGCTGAACAAACAGTCTGAAAGCAGCAAAAGAGGTGGTGGTGAGGTTGAGTTGGTTATATAAAGTCCAGATGTGAAACCTTACTGTGTGTGTCTGGATGATGTTGCTGAATGGCAACATGTAGATGAGAAATAGGAGGAAGTGAAGGATAGATACTTCCAGAACTTCAGAGCTATAGGTGAGGGGACAGAAAGAGAATGATTGCAGGAGAATCTCTAACTACTATTTGATTGGTAAGCGTAGAACTGGGCAAGGGCAGTTCCACTCAGTTGGAAAATGAAGAGGCATTGGAGAATGGTGTGGTGCACCATGTCAAAGGTTGGAGACAGGCCGAGAAGGATGATAAACCACAGTATTAGAATATGTAATTTGTAACTTTGATTAGGATAATTTCAATGCTGTAGCAGGGCGGAAACCTGATTGGACAGGTTCAAACATGGAGCTATGGGAAAGGTAGGCATAAATTTGGGAAGTAGCCATACATTCAAGGCTTTTGGGAAGAAAAGTTGGAGGTAGGACGGTAATTTGCAAGGATAGAGAGGTCAAAAGTGGATTTTTGAGCAGGGTTGAGTTGGTATCAGCTGATCTGGGGCAGTGTTGTGAGAGGAATCTGTTTACAATATCATTTTTTGAAAAGTATTTGATTGATTTATTAATTTATTAAAATTTAGAGTATACAATTCTTTTTCCCCCCAATTTTAGGGGCAATTTAGCGTGGCCAATTCACCTACCAGTCACATCTTTGGGTTGTGGGGGTGAGACCCACACAGGGAGAATGTGCAAACTCCACAGGGACAGTAACCCCAGACCTCGGCGCCGTGAGGTAACAGTGCTAACCACTGGGACACCGTGCCGCCCCTTGTTTACAATATCAGCTCGCAAAGAGGCTGGAAGGGAAAATTGGATGTTTAAGAGTTTAGTGGGAATGGTGTTTTGAGGGCAGGAAGTGGATTTCATTAACAAGACAATATAACCATTTCCGGCATGTTGCTCAATAATAACTTGCTCACTGATGCTCAGTTTGGGTAATGTCAAAAGCATTTGGCTCCAGACTTCATCGCAACCTAAGTCCAAACATGGATGTAACAAATGAATTGTACAGGTGAAGTGAGAATAACTGTCCTTGTCATCAAGGTAGCATTTGACCAAATGTGGCAGCAAGGAGGCCTGATAAAATTGATGTCCATGGTGATCAAGTTCTCCACTGGCTAGAATCAGGCCTGGGATAAAGGAAAAATGTTGAGATCTTGAGAGGTTAATAATCCTATCCCTGGGATATCACTACAGCTGAGCATTTGAAATCAAATTAGCATGTTAGTGATCATTGTTGACCAGAAAACGAACAAGACCAGCCAGAGAAATACTGTAGCTAGCATAACAAGTCAAAGGATGGGCATTTTGCACTATCCAATTTCCTAAAATCTCTCTACCACCTTTAAAATACAGTCAGGAGCGTGGTGGAATCTTCTAATGACCCATTGGCTGTATGTCTGTGTGTCATGACATCTCTGGTGCTCCCTCTAGTGGTTACTTAGTTGTAGTGTATTGATATTAACCCCTTGTGTATATACAGTGATGCATATATCACCACATCCCCCCTTTTTCCGTGTTACATATTTTCTGTACTTGGTTAAAGAAAATTGAACAAAATCGGTAGATAAGTGATGACATGTACAAGTCATGATGACAGTGATGATTATACAATACCAAATAATATTTATGAGTCCAAAGTTCATGAATTTATATGGTCGAGTATCTTTCTTGTTTTGTTATTGAAGTGTCGATGTTGATGTTGTAATTTCCTTGTGAACGCTGTCAGTGTCTCTGTGCTTAAGGAGCCAAGAAGTCATCAGGAGGTGTTCAAATGGTCAAATCACTTTGTTGTCTGGTTTAGACTCTTTTTTTCCCCCAATGCTTGTGGTAGCGATTCTTGATGGCATCTTTCCTGTCTGACCTGGACTGGTGTCTGTGTTTGCGGTATTGATGCCGTATGTCAGCTGCCTTGAAAGCTGGTCTGCTTGTTTGTAGTGTAGCAAACGTGAATTTGTAAGATGCGTTATCATGCCATGGCATGTCTGCATACTTGCCATTGTCTTGAGCTGTGCTGTCACAGTGTCCTGCATTTGCAGAGTAGTACCATGTCGTACCAGTCGTTGTTCCAGTGTTGTTGGTTTTGTCATGCTTGTTGTTGACGTTGGTGCCTTTGGCACGCTTCTTGTTGTTGTCTTTGTTGTTGATTTTGTAGGTTTTGTTGTTGTGCTTGTTGCGCTCAATGACCATTCCGAGTGGAGAATTTGAGGCTTTCACAAAGTTACTTGTGTCAGTGTCCATTGTGGCATCTGCTGTTTCATTGAGCGTTTCGTCTTTGATTCCTCGGTGTTCCCCGTCAGGAGTAATGTCCGGTTCACTTGAATCACCTTTAGCTTGTTGATGCTCCCCGTCTGGAATCCGTTCTGGTTCACCTGAATCATCTTTGGTTTCTTGATGGTCCTCTGTCGGAGTCATTTCAGGTTCACTTGAATCATCTTTGATTTCTTGATGCTCCTCGTCTGGAGTCAAAATGTTCAAGATTTCATTTTCTTGTGGAGAGGCTCAAGTGGATTTCAATTGATGTGGTCGCACTGGACTCACGAGTAGTTCACTTGGATTGTCGAGTGCCTCTGTGCATACGAGTTGAGATCTGTCAGTCTCGCTGTGTTCTTGTCTGGGAATTGTGATGCCTTTGTCACTTGTCTCACATACATTGGGTAGACCTGCAGTGTCTTCTGGTTGGTTAGGTGAGCTGGGTAGATGTCAGGGTCGTCTTCTGGTGGCTCAAGTAATCTGGGTAGACTGTCATAGTCTTTCTGTTGTTCACATGAGCGTGGCAGACTTGCATCGTCTGCTGCAGGTTGCTCAGATAAGGTGGATAGACCTTCATGGTCTTGTTCTTGCATGGACTGCGCTTTGGAGTTGCTCCCATTGTGGAGTCTGTCAACGAGCTCGCTGTGGAGGCTTGTATCACTCTCTCTGTGGAGTCTGGCATCGTTCCCTGTGTGGAGTCATGCAGTGGTCTCGCTGCGGAGTCTTTCATCGCTTTCTGTGTGGAGTCATGCAGTGGTCTCGCTGTGGAGTCGATCTGTGCGCTCTCAACGGAGTCGTGCAGTGGTCTCGCTGTGGAGTGTTTCATCGTTTTCTGTGTGGAGTCGTGGACTCTTCGTGGTGTGTGGACCACGTTTCGTGTGGCATCAGGCCGCTCTCTGTGGCTTCATCTTCTTCGTGGGTATTTGACAGGTTTCTGTCATCCAATATATCGACAATCTGCCAAGGCATCATGGTATTGGGTGAGCTTTGCAACCGTGTTGCTGATGCTGTGATCAGCATATCCGAATAACTCAGCCATGTCTGAGTAGTATTCTTCGATAAACCAATTATCTTCTTGTGTTTTGGTATTGTCATTGCACTCTCTGTGTCCAAGGAAGAAATCATCGTCTGAGTAGTAGTCTTCAAGAACCAAATCATCTCTTTGGGCGGTGCAAACTGCTTGTTGCAGGGTTCTGCGGAGGTGATTTCAACTACTGGTAGAAGTTCAGGCATTGTTCTGTCTTTCGAGGTGAAAGAATGGTGTTTTGCATCACTAGTGGTTACTTAGTTGTAGTGTATTTACATTAACCCCTTGTGTATATACAGTGATGCATATCTTCTTTGCAATTTTCGGACATTTCCCCTTTAAGTGGGCATGGTCCGGGGCCTCTGACTTCATGACGCTCATGACGTAAAGCGTAGGAATGGATTGCGCATGCGCAAATCGCTTTTCCTTTACTGTGTGCCCTTTTCACAACTGCGCATGCGGGAGAACTGTTTTGCCGGTTCATGTCGTCCAGGGAACTGCGTATGTGCAGACTGGGCCGGCTGGATACGCGCAATATGGCTGCCAAACAAAATTGCCTCGCTACCTCGCAGTAGCTTTCAAATTTGTCCAGGACTGTCTGGAATTGCGTTCAGTCCTGCCATTTGGAGTATTTAAATGAGCGGAAGATCTCTGTTGCATGTTCACCCGCAATAGTGAGTAGAAGAGCAATCTTCTCAGCATTGGCCACGCCATTTAGGTCGGATGCTTCCG
The DNA here is from genome assembly GCF_047496885.1 of Scyliorhinus torazame. Taxonomy (NCBI): domain Eukaryota; kingdom Metazoa; phylum Chordata; class Chondrichthyes; order Carcharhiniformes; family Scyliorhinidae; genus Scyliorhinus; species Scyliorhinus torazame. Next base: position 162,337,838 of record NC_092721.1, on the reverse strand, counting down.
TGTAAAGCTGAAATCGTTGAGTGAATGCACGTCAGTTGGTACTGAGATTGCCGTGGTACCTGAGTGGATTAGGAACTGTAATCTCGATCATCATGCCTGAGTTCGGGCTGGTTGTCACGGATCTTGCTGAGTTGAACTAAATAGATTGAACAGGCACTCCTGGTATCATGTTGTGTTATGCTGCTTCATGTAGCATATGCTGCTTCCTTGATGTATGCTTTGACAAAGGAAGCTCCAGACTATGAAATGAGTTCAACGTGTTCATTTAACTATTAACACAGTTCTTAAATGAGTTTGACTCTCTGCTAATCTAACTGTAGTAACTCAGTCTATCTTTACTAGCCTGCTCTAAGCCATGTGCTGGGTGTGATGCTGTTGATCAATCCTGATGTACTCTCTAGATGTCTGTCTGTGGAAAGAGGCAGAGCATGTGTGCCCTGTCCTTTTATATGGGTTGTGAAGTGCCCCCTTGTGGTAATGCCACCTCTGGGTGTTCTGATTACCCATTGGTTGTGTCCTGTTCTAATGACCCATTGGCTGTATGTCTGTGTGTCATGACATCTCTGGTGCTCCCTCTAGTGGTTACTTAGTTGTAGTGCATTTACATTAACCCCTTGTGAATATACAGTGATGCATATCACCACAATTGTCAGTCACTTTCACACTTAAGTGACCACTTCTTCTTGTACCAGATCAAAATCCAACGCTGTATTTTCTTTGAAGACGTGACATTCAAGAAGGTGAATGAAATTAAACTACTTTATAAACGTAGAAATGCTTGATGACAATATAATTATAACTAGGTTAATAAGCCTGTAAGAATCTTGAATACATTACATTAGTAGCTATTGTTCAGCAAGATGGGATATCAAGGACACTTGTAAGTAAAACACTTACAGCTACAGCTAAAGACTTGGATCAATATTAATGTGACTTTCATTTCATGCTTGTCCAACTCCAATAAGCCGACAATATACTCTGATTATGTGAAGTGCCTCCCAGTAACAAAAAGGTTATTAGATTGCAAAAGCGAAAATGGAAGCAGTTTTTTTTCTGACAGTTTCACTAATAGATTTTACTGATTTTATGCTATCGAGCACAGGGAAGCAGTCATTTTCAAGATACAAAATAAGGTCAATGTCAATTATAGAATTAAAAGAAAAAGTATAAATTGCTGAAAATAGTCATCTTCACTGTACGATCATTTAATCTCTTCTGTTATCTAACGGTCTTGTCAAAGACTTATTTTGAAACAACATTTGTTCATTTTCTGGGCAGGTTAGAAAATGAAGCAAAAGAATTTTAACCAGAAGACAGAGGAAAAAAGCATTTGGAAAGTGAACATATTTATGGACACAGTTGTAATCCCCATTGAAACTGAATAAAAGCAGAATGATAGCACAGTGGAGAATTATGTGGGAAATCTACTAGGATACATGAGTGGAAATAAGTGGCAAAAACTGGGACTGAGAATATAAGTATCCCCAAAGAATTTTATATTCCAATGTAGTGATTTCAGCTGTTTCCAAATATTAATCAGTGACATAAAGCTAGGTATGTAAGGGAAAAAAATGGAAACAAAGCAGTGCACAATAACACTTTAAATCCTGAAGCCTCGAGATCCAAAAGCTACTCACCAATGGATATTTGACTCAGAAAGTGATCTGAATATCTTGCTATTAGTACATACATATGTACAGAAATTATTACATGTAAATTGAGACTTTATCACCATTGATTAATCTGACAAACTTAAATAATCAAGGCATGTTGTTTGTATTTGTAGAATGTGTTTGCTATCATCTTAGCACTCGCACTGGAGTCAAAAGATTGTAGGCTGCAGTTCCATTCCAGAACTTGAACAAAGAATAGAGGCTGACATTCCAGTGCCGTACTGAGAGAGTGTTGCAATGTCAGAGGAGCCATATTTCAGACAAGACTACATACCAAAGCCCAGTCTGTCCGGTCAGGTGGATCAGAAAGGTCCCATGGCACTATTTCAAAGAACAGCAGGGGAATTATCCTCAGTGTCCTGGCCAATATTTATCCCTCAATATTCACCAAAAACAAATTATCTGGTCTGTGGCCTCGGGCTACTACTGTGTATATGTATATAACTGGATCAAACTAGTTTCAGTAACTTTTGTACCAGGTTTCTAGCTGTACACATGAATGCTTTTGTTCTGCGAAGATATCACAATCTGGCAATGAGATGAGATTGTGGATTTCCTAACATATGATTTGGGGTTGAGAAACTTCCATTAAACCGACAGAGGAATTGGAGTGTGAGGGACTGCTTTAAAAGCCATTCTGGATAAAAGTGTGTTGTACATGTGGGTGGATTAGCCTTCAAAGTTGGCTATATTATTATGAATCGCTATTATCAAGCAACTGGGGAAAGTACAGTTGTGATTGAGTGTCTTTGGTACTTCTGTGGAGTAGATAGAACTTTATCTCAACTAACAAAACCTTCAAAGATTCTGCTAATTCATCTGTCAACCAGGCAGTGAGACAATGAAGCAGCGTGATATTTTTGACTGAAGCAGGCCCAAGAATATATGAAATGCACAAGAACTTTCTTGTCCCAGTAAAGCCTCTGTGTAAACTTGAACAGCACTACAATTCCAAGCTATTGGAGATTGTAGAAAACTAGGGTTTCAAAACAATGCATCAGTGCCCAGTGAGGACATTGGAGAGCTTATTGGGCAGCACGGTAGCATAGTGGTCAGCACAAATGCTTCACAGCTCCAGGGTCCCAGGTTCGATTCCGGCTTGGGTCACTGTCTGTGCGGAGTCTGCACGTCCTCCCCGTTTGTGCGTGTGTTTCCTCCGGGTGCTCCGGTTTCCTCCCACAGTCCAAAGATGTGCGGGTTAGGTGGATTGGCCATGATAAATTGCCCTTAGTGTCCAAAAGTGCCCTTAGTGTTGGGTGGGGTTACTGGGTTATGGGGATAGGGTGGAGGTGTTGCCCTTGGGTGGGGTGCTCTTTCCAGGAGCCGGTGCAGACTCGATGGGCCGAATGGCCTCCTTCTGCACTGTAAATTCTATGATGATAAATTATCGTGGCTTTTGAAAAGCTGTCCATTCATTGTAATTTTGGAGGATTTCAAGACAGAGAGTTGTGGGACAGATTTGTTTGTAGTTTGTCACAATGGTCACAATCACTACTGCATAAGTGATACTCATCTTTAATTTCATCAGTTGCCCAAACATAAATTGAACTGTTTAAAAAGGAATTTTAAAAGCCCAGTAAAGACACTTGTTTAAGTTAGCTGCCACGAGCCACCTGATGTCTGGTATTACAAGTTGACCAGTTTTCTGGAAGGTTCCAGTGTGGACTATAATTAAGACATGCCTAGACATCCTCCGAGGGAATTTCACATCTGCGGATGTGAAGAACGACTTCAAAAAAATTTACAGTTTCCTTAAAATTACCACATATTCTTACACTTGCACCTGAAATTTGAAACTGTACCAGAGCTCACATTTGCATTTCAATATAGTTAGCTCTCAAGCAGAGACTGGAGGTTTACCAGGACAATAGCCATATGGGAAGGTATTTTTTCTATCTCATCAAGGTGGATAGTGGGTTATTCAGGAATTAATGGTTGGGAAAGTACAGAATCTAATCACCTGGGCCAGAAAACAATATCCACAATTTTTCCAGTCGTGAGCTAAGCAAACACTTTCAGAAATTATTATGGGGAGAGAAATCATGTGACTTGAATAACCATTTTTGAAATATGTTTTATAACAACATGCAAGCTGCCAAGCAGTAGTCTGGCAGGCTCTTGGCAATGGGAGTGTAATACTTTCCCTCTCTCCTTCTTTGCCAAGTTCAAGACCCTGGCCGGGATTCTCCCCTACCCGGCGGGGCAGGGGGGTCCCGGCGGGATGGAGTGTTGGGAATCACTCCGGCGTCGGGCTGCCCCAAAAGGTGCGTATTACTCCGCACCTTTAGGGGCCAAGCCCTCACCTTGAGGGGCTAGGCCCGCGCCGGAGTGGTTGGCGTGCCGTTGGCCAGCGGGAAAGGCCTTTGGCGCCATGCCATCCGGGGCCGAAGGGACTCCGCCGGCCAGGGGAAGTCCGCGCATGCGTGGGAGCGTCAACGGCTGCTGACGTTATCCCCGCGCATGCGCAGGGGGTGTCACTTCCGCATCGGCCATCGCGGAGGCTAAGGCCGAGGTGGAAGGAAAAGTGTGCCCCCACGGCACAGGCCCGCCCGCAGATCGGTGGGCCCCGATCGCGGGCCAGGCTACCGTAGGGGCCCCCCCCAGGACCCCGGAGCCCGCCCGCGCCGCCAGTCCCGCCAGTAAGGTAGGTGGTTTGATTCACGCCGGCGGGACTGGCATGACAGCAGCGGGACGTCGGCCCATCGTGGGCCGGAGAGTCGCCGGGGGGGGGGGCCCCGCCGACTGGCGCGATTCCCGCCCCCGCGAATTTCCGGTGCCGGAGAATTCGGCAGCCGGCGGGGGCGGGATTCACGCCGCCCCCCGGCGATTCTCCGACCCGGCGGAAAACCTCATGTAATAAAATCATTGGTTTCTGTAAAAGATCCATTATGTTTAAAAGAAAGTGTCTCCAGAAATTGAAGTTTACAAGAACTGCAATACTGGAATTTCAAGTCCACTGTGGAGAAAGATTTGGAAGCAAGTGGACGTAATAGCAAGAGGCAACACGGAAAGAGCTTTTTGAGGAGTTCACAAAGATGATTGATGCAGGTAGGGCAGTGGATGTTGTCTACATGGACTTCAGTAAGGTGTTTGACAAGGTCCCTCATGGCAGACTGGTACAAAAGGTGAAGTCACATGGGATCAGAGGTGAGCTGGCAAGATGGATACAGAACCGGCTAGGTCGTAGAAGGCAGAGAGTAGCAATGGAAGGGTGCTTTTCTGATTGGAGGGCTGTGACTAGTGGTGTTCCGTTGCGATCAGTGCTGGGACCTTTGCTTCTCGTAGTAGATATAAATGATTTGGAGAAAAATGTAACTGGTCTGACGAGTAAGTTTGTGGACGACACAAAGGTTGGTGGCATTGCGGATAGCGATGAGGACTGTCAGAGGATACAGCAGGATTTAGATCATTTGGAGACTTGGGCGAAGAGATGGCAGATTGAGTTTAATCCGGACAAATGTGAGGTAATGCATTTTGGAAGGTCTAATACAGGTAGGGAATATACAGTGAATTGTAGAACCCTCATGAGTATTGACAGTAGAGAGTTCTAGGTGTACAGGTCCACAGGTCACTGAAAGGGGCAACACAGGTGGAGAAGGTAGACAAGAAGCCATACGGCATGCTTGCTTTCATTGGCCAGGGCATTGAGTATACAAATTGGCAAGTCATGTTGTAGCTGTATAGAACCTTAGTTAGGCCACACTTGGAGTATAGTGTTCAATTCTGGTCGCCACACTACAAGAAGGACGTAAAGGCTTTCGAGAGGGTGCAGAAGAGATTTACCAGGATGTTGCCTGGTATGGAGGGCATTAGCTATGATGAGAGGTTGAATAAACTCGGTTTGTTCTTACTGGAACGACGGAGGTTGAGGGGCGACCTGATAGAGGTCTACAAAATTATGAGGTGCATAGACAGAGTGGCTAGCCAGAGACTTTTTCCCAGGGTAGAGGGGTCAATTACTTGGGGGCATAGGTTTAAGGTGCGAGAGGCAAGGTTTAGAGGAGATGTACGAGGCAAGTTTTTTACACAGAGGGTAGCGGGTGCCTGGAACTCGCTGCCGGAGGAGGTGGTGGGAGGGGGGACGATAGTGACGTTTAAGGGGCAGCTTGACAAATACATGAATAGGATGGGAATAGAGGTATACGGACCCCGGGAGTGTAGACGATTTTAGGTTTGATGGGCAGCATGATCGGTGCAGGCTTGGAGGGCCGAAAGGCCTGTTCCTGTGCTGTACTTTTCTTTGTTCTTTGTTCTTCCACAGCCACAGATACAAGAAAAGGACACAATCTGTGAATGCTCATTAGTTCTTTTCTCTTTCTGCCTTGAACTTTAATTTGGCTAAGAAAGTGATTCCATACAGTACAACTTGTAATTCTGCAAGCTTGTGTGGACGCATGTGTGTGCTGTGAAAGCCAAGAAGGGGGTTTATCTTCATAAAGTTAGAGCGGATTAAGTTCGTCCTAAGGGGGTCGGCTCAAGGGTTTACTAGGCGGTGGCAACCGTTCGTCGAATATCTTGCGGAAAGATAGATAGGGGAGAACAAAGAAGGCAGCAGCAGCAGCCCAGGACTTGGGGGGTGGGGGGGGGGGGGGTGTGTGGCCTGAGACAAGGCAGTTGCCAATTAGGGCTAGTTTTTATTTTTTGTTATTTAATATTTATTTATTTGTTGTTGTTTTCTTTTGTTCTTGTTTAAATAAAAAAGGTCATTATTATCTGTATTGTTATAATGTTGTGTAAAGGATGCACAATGTACTGTGTTGGTTGACCAAAAATTTTCAATAAAATATTATTTAAAAAAAAAAAAGGGGGTTTATCTTATGCCTAGCTTTATATCTTTAGCTGGGTGGATTTGTAACTCAGCAAAAGCAAACTCCTTTCGTCATCAACTCAAGAAAGCCTTTCAGACTATTTTCTTTGCAAGTGGCATATAAATGGTTAAACATAGTGAGTAAATAACTTAATCCACTCTAAACCCGTTAAAAAACCATTAGGGTCAAACTTTGGGGCGGAATAATATAGGAATCATAGTTATCCCTCCTCACGTGGCAGTAACAGGTTTAAAAAGTGAACGCATTCACAGTAAGTTGATGATATTGCCAAAGTTAACTTTCAACATAGTTTGTCAAATAGTATTGCCCATGGACATGGCGGAACGTGACTCGAGACAAGTTATAATTCTATTCTATGGCATGTTGCAAGAAGGTTAAAGAACAGAACACTGGCTGGAAGGAAAAGCAGTCACCACATATGGTTGTGGAATCAGCAGGTCGATGAGGAGTCAGCTGCGATCCATATAATCAGAAGCACAGGATGTCCAATAGACATTCATTGTCCAAGTAGTATTTCTACGGAGCTCCAGTAAACATGGAGATCAATACCGTTTGCAAGATTCCTGGGTCAATGTATCGTGAAATGTTGATGCAAAATCAGCTGGAAAATTGTGCATGTTGGTCGCATCAAAATCAGTTGCTGGTGTAAGAATATGTGGTGATTTTAAGGAAACTGTAAATCAGGTACTGGAATGTAATCATCCGATATTTTACCAAAAGTGGAAGATCTGTTTCACAATGTTGTCAGTAAGTCAGACTTTTTCAAAGTTAGATCTGACAAATGTCTATTTGCAACTTGAGATGATGAGTTTAAGTCATTCTTGACCATCAATACATAGAAGTCTACTTCAGTTTCAGAGGCTGTCATTTGGTGCTTTCTTCAGCTCCTACAATTTTTCAAAGGGCGAAAAGCCAAATGGTGCAAGGAATTTAAAAAAAATTATTTCATCGGGTGTGTACATTGCTGGCAGCCAGCCCTAATTGGACATTGCAGAGAGAATTTTAAGAGTCATCCACATTGCTGTGGGCCAAGAGTCACATGTCAGCCAAACCAGGTAAGAACAGCAGATTTCCTTCCCTAAAGGGCATTTGTGAACCAGATCAGGGTGGTAGTCATACCAAGATAAGCTAAAGCCTCTGTAGAGAGTGTAGGTTTTTACTGTATTCAAATTTCACCATCTGCTGTGGTGGGATTCGAACCCGGGTCCCCAGAGCATTACCCTGGGTCTTTGGATTACTTGTCCAGTGGCAATATCACTGCTTTCACCACATGCCATTTAAATTACATACTTATTTAATCTCTAAACAGGCACACTTATGATGCTAAAAGAGGTACTTCAATGTTTGGAAAGGCATGGAATTCGGGTGAATCATAGAATGCCGACAGTGCAGCAGGAGGCCATTCGGCCCATCAAGTCTGCACCGGCCCTTGCTCCGATAGAGCACTCTACCTCAGCCCAATCCCCAACTCCTAGCCTCATAACCCCACCATTTGAGTTAGGGATGGAGCTATCCTCTTATTATTATGTTCCCAAACCAGACCCCCAAACAGTGGCTAGGTTACTGGACGGAAACCCCAATATTTTAGTTTATTTTTTAAGACTACTTCGCTCCAGGAGTGATTGCACGAAGAAATAGAGGGCGCAATTCTCCCATCGGGAGTCTAAGTCCCGACACCGGAGTGAAAACCGGAGTGTCGCGTCATTTACGCGCGCCAGGCCTTGGCAGCGCGTAAAAGCAGCGCCGCGTAAATGACGCGGCCGGCGTCGCGTAAATGATGTCACCCACGCATGCGCGGAGTGGCCAGCGCCAACCCGCGCATGCGCGGTTGCCATCCTCCCCGAACAGGCGCCGGAATGTGGCGACTCGGAGCTTTTCACAGTAACTTCATTTGAAGCCTACTTGTGACAATAAGCGATTTTCTTTTTTTTTTCATTTTCACAAGAAAGAAAAAAACATACAGCTCTCAATCCATCCTACATCCCAATGGCACAGAGTAATACTTGCTTTCCAGGACAGTTTTGGCTCCTGTTCGAACCCCTGCAGACTGTGGCTGGATATCTTCAAAAAACTGTTTCAATTGGCTTGTTTCAGCTTTCCTCTTGTCCTCAGGCAAGTCTGCACTGCTTTGAATATTATTAATCATTTTTTAGCTATTCTACGATGAGAGCAAAATACTTTACTTTAGAGGTCTAAATGGGTAGCCAGAGTAGAACTCAACTCAAAAAGCTTTCTCAAAATTTGTGACTACCTTAGCTCCACCAAGCAATGACATCATCTCCCCAAGCTGAAAACACATTAACTCACTGGGCGGGAAACGCATTAATTCCCAGGAACTCCCCCTTGTCAAACAATATTGCATAAGCCCATACTGTTTTTACTCTGGTCAATTTCACCTCTGGCTCCCAAAAGCTTTCTGGTCTTGCAAAACAAGATTATTTTTAAAAGCATGGCTCCTGCAGTCAAACACACGCTAACCTCAGCCTTTTAACCCTTAAATTGCCAAATGTTTATAGTCCAATATATCGAAAATCCTGCATTTGTTACACTTACAAATAACAGACATATGAACATACAAATTAGGAGCAGGAGTAGGCTACTCGGCCCTTCGAGCCAACTCAGCCATTCATTAAGATCACGGTTGATTGAATTATAACTTCAAACCCATAATTCCTGTCTAACCCCGCTAAACTATCATTCCCTTGTTAATCAGAAATCTATATAGCCCTACCTTAATAATATTCAAAACTTCTGGGGCGGGATTCTCCCCTACCCGGCGGGGCGGGGGATCCCGGCGGGATGGGGTGGCGTGAACCACTCCGTTGTCGGGCCGCCCCAAAGGTGCAGATTTCTCCGCACCTTTAGGGGCCAAGCCCTCACCTTTAGGGGCTAGGCCCACGCCGGAGTGGTTGCCGTCCTGCCGGCTGGCATGGAAGGCCTTTGGCGCCACGGCAGCTGGGGCTGAAGGGACTCCGCCGGCCGGTGGAAGTCCACGCATGCGCGGGGGTGTGTGTCACCTACGCGTCGGCCATGGTGGAGGCTGATGGCCTCACGTAGGAAAAGAGTGCCCCCATGGCACAGGCCCGCCCGCGGATAGGTGGGCCCTGATCGCGGGCTAGGCCATTGCCCTGCGTCCCCCCCCCCCAGGATCCCGGAGCCCGCCCGCGCCGCTAGGTCCTACCGGTAAGAGACGTGGTTCAATTCACGCCGGCTGGACCAGGATAAAACCAGCGGGACTTCGGCCCATCACGGGCTGGAGAATCGCCGGGGGGGGGGGGGGGGGGGGGGGGGGCGCTGACCGGCGCGGCACAATTCCCGCCCACGGCAAATCTCCGGTGCCGGAGAATGCGGCGATTCTCCGACCCGGCGGGGGGTCGGAGAATCCCGCCCCTGCTTCCACTGCGTTTTCAGGAAGTGAGTTCCAGAGACTCACAACCCTCAAGAGAAAGAAATTCTCATCTCAGTCTTAAATGAGCACCCGTTATTTTTAAACAAGTTCCAGATTCTTGACAAGAGGAAACATCTGCCCCACATCCACCCTTCAGGATTTATTTTCATCAAGTCGCCTCTTGCTCTTCTACTTTAGTGGACACAAACCTAACCTCTCCAACCTTTCCTCATACGATAATATGCCTATTCCTAGTATTAGTCTGTTAAACCTTCTCCGAATTGCTTCTAATGTACTTACATCCTTCTTTAAATAAGGAGACTAATACTATAAACAATACTCCAGATGTTGTCTCAACAATGCCCTGTACAACTGATGCATAAACTCCTTACTTTTGTCATCAATTCCCTTCACAATAAACATTAACTTTCTATTAGCTTTCCGAATTACTTGCTGTACCTGTATACTAGCCTTTTGTGATTCATGCACTAGGACACCCATATCCCTCTGCACCTCAGCGCACTACAGTCTTTCACCATTTAGGTAATAAGCTTATTTTTTATTCTTCCTGCTAAAATGGACAATTTCACATTTGCCCATATTATACCCCCATTTGCCAGTTCCTTCCTCCCTTTCATTTCCTGATTTGCAGCTATTTCTGGGATGTTACTTATGTCCTCCATAGTGTTGGTCCTATGGAACGTGGATCTGGGGAATTGATAATTTGCATAGGACCAACGCTCAGTCAACTGTTTTCTTACTTAAATATCTATAGACACTCTTACTATCTGCCTTTATATTACTAGGTGGCTTATTATCAAACTATAGATCTTCCCTCCTAATCAATCTTTTTGTCATTCTTTGATGTTCTTTATATTCTTTCCAATCTTCTGACTGGCCACACCTCTTTGCTTTGAAAAAAATAAATTTAGAGAACCCAATTTATATTTTTCAATTAAGGGGCAATTTAGCATGGCCAATTCACCTACCCTGCACATCTTTGGGTTGTGGGGGTGAAACCCACGCAAACACGGGGAGAATAGGCAAACTCCACATCCAGTGACCCACCGCCGGGATCAAACCTGGGACCTCGGCGCCATGAGGCAGCAGCACTAACCACTGCGCCACCGTGCTGCCTTCCACTTTGCTTTTTAAGCTTTGATATGCATTTAAAAAGAAGTTTAATACTGTCTTGAACTATTTTAGTTACCCACAGATGACTGGAATTTTTATTTCTCATTGGAATGTGTCGATTCTGTGCGTTCTGAAATAGCCCTTTAAATGTCTGCCAATACCTCTGTTGACCTATCTCCCAACCACATTCGCCAGTTCATTTTTAGCTAGCTCTGCTTTCATCCCCTCACTTAAGTTTAAAATACGAGTGTTGGGTGCATTCTTCTTTCCCTCTAACTGAATGTAAAATTCAGTGATATTATGATTGCTGCTACCGAGGGGTGCCTTCACGATGAGGTTATCAATTAATCCTATCTCATTGTACTATACCAGGTCTTATATCTCTGGTTGGCTCCAGAATGTGCTATTCTAAGAAACTATCCCAAAAACATTTTATGAATTCCTCATCTACAGTACCTTTGCCCATCTGATTTTTCCAATCTCTTTATAGATTAAAATTCCCCATGATTATCGCCGTAACTTTCAGATAAACTCCCATTATCTCTTTTTATACTCTGTCCTACCATGTCATTACAATTAAGGGACCTGTACACCACTTCCACTTATTACACCACTTCCACGGCATTCAAAAGGCATTGTGACAAATACACGATAGGATGGGTATAAAGGGATACGGCACAAAGAAGTGCTGAGGTTTTGGTCAAAGTTGGTATCATGACCGGTACAGGCTTGGAGGGCTGAAGGGCTTGTTCCTGTGCTATATTGTTCTTTGTTCTTTTTTGCCGTTATCATTTCTCAACCCAAACTGCTTCTACATCCTGGTTTCCTGAATTTGGTCATTCCTGTCTGATATGCTAATACCATCATTAATTAAAAGAGCCACCCTTCGTCTTTTCTTAACTTCCTGTCCTTCCTAAATGTCATATACCCATCATTATTCAGGTCTTCATCTATGTCATCCTGTCGTCATCTCTCTGTAATGGCTATCAGATCACACTTATTCATTTCTATTTGTGCTGGACTGGTGGCTAAGTTTGATTTGTGAATAAATGAAAAATAAAGAAATTTATTTAGTTTGTGTGGAACTCGAGCATTGTTTAACTTTTTCATTAAGGAGAGATGAATTAATAGTGCCCGCTTGTGGCCATTCTTGTGAATATGGATGTATATAAGCCAAACCGGGTCAAACTAGTTTCTTCTGTAACAGATTCCATGCTGTACACTTGAGGGCTTTAGTTCTGTGAAGGTATAACATTGCCAATATCACAAAGCTGTTTGTGGGAGCTGGTTTTGTGCAAATTGGTTGGCATATTTCCAGTGGGGAAAAATACTTTGGATTTGGATTTGTTTATTGTCATGTGTACCGAGGTACAGTGAAAAGAATTGTTCTGCATACAGTCAAGACAGATCATTCCATACATGAAAAAACAACATAGGGCAAACATAAATACACAATGTAAATGCACAGACACAGGTATCGGGTGAAGCATACAGGAGTGTAGTACTACTCAGTAGAGAAGATGTGTGAAGAGATCCGATCAGTCCATAAGAGGGTCGTTTAGGAATCTGGTAACAGTGGGGAAGAAGCTGTTTTGAATCTGTTAGTGCGTGTTCTCAGACGTTTTGTATCTCCTGCCTGATGGAAGAAGTTGGAAGAGCGAATAAGCTGGGTGGGGGGGTCTTTGATGATGCTGCCCACTTTCCCAAGGCAGCGGGATGTGTAAAGAGTCATTAACCTGAAACTTTAACTCTGTTTTTCTTCACAGATGCTGAATACTTCCAGAATCTTCTGTCTTTATTTTGTATAAGTTACATTGCCTACATTTTTCTTCTGCCTTGATGCAAGCATAAAATCTAACCAAATATGCATTGGAGGGGCTTGTTTGATATTTTCATAACTGAATTCAATACAGTTGGAAATTTAATTTACCTTGCAGGCGAAATTCCATCGTAAAATAAAATGTGTAAGCCATGCATATCTGTTTGGAAAAGATAGAAAGCGGGAGAGGGTGGTGAGGCAGTGTTAATAACAGGTTCGATCAAAGTGGTAGAAAATTTCAATGTTCCATCAGAATGTGGTGAGACAGAATTCATACTGATAGAGTTAAGACATAGAAAGGAATGATATAAATCATGATCTGCATTGTAGCCATGAAATAGTGGAAATGATAAGATTTGTAAACAGCTCAGAGAGAAATAATTGAACAGTCATACTGAGTGATTTTAATTATTACTGTAATAAATACTTTTTAGAGTGCGTTTAAGATCATTTGCTGTTGTCCAACAGGAAAGAATCACTGAAAATGAACTGAAACAAATAATTAACATAATAATGAGAACAACTGCAAAATAGTACCACAGCACCACATCATTGTAAGATGACAAGTAAGATTACAAGTCCCCACCTGCTGCTGAGAAGGTAAGCAGCACGTACATTTGGTGCTATCTCCTCATTTACTGATGGCAGTGATCTGTGTGAGGCCCACACTACAGGCTTTCTGGCTCCTAAGCAGGAGGCCAAATAGTGATCACGGATCTCGCGTGGTACAGTCAGCATGTTCCTCTTAAAGGCGTACTGATACTGGCTGAACATAGGAGTTGCACAGGTACAGAGGCGAAGGCCTTAGAGGTGGAGGTGGACAGGAGAAAAGGTGCCATGTTTCCCAGGAGGGGCTGTATATTCTCAATGACCATCTTATGAAGGGAAAGGATCCAGAGAGATTCATTCCTGATGTCTGGCCCCAGGACTTAGCATTAGTGCCGCAAGAAATGTAACGGGCTTGTGCAGGTGGTCATGGTCAGCAAATGCACCTTCGCATGACACCTCCGACCCACTGCTTGAACAATATCTCAAAGTGCTCAATGCACCCCCCCCTCCCCCCATCACCCAGTCATGAGAAGTCCTTGGCACTCAACCTTAATATAGAGATTTCCACTTCACCCTCACACACATTTCAAGGATATCAGCCTCATACTTGCTTCAGTTGTTTTCAAATACATCCAGCTATTCAGCTATGGCAGGCACATCATCTAAACACAATGTAACACAATTATTGTCATTCAGTCCTCTCTTTTAATGTGTGCTACCTTGTCCTGCAAAGAATACAGCAGGATTGATGGGGACAAACGCACCTTAATTCCCTGAGCCCGAAGGCAGAGATTGTTCAATACATCATGGGGCTAGCTGCAACAGTCTGTGGCATTCAGCTCACTGAGAAAACGGAGGATGATAGTATTCTTGTCTTATGCCACTTCTCCTATTTAGCTTTAAATATCTTTGCAAGTGAAGGATTAAGCTTTATGGAATTCTTATATACATAGAAAAGAATCTGAGATGGCCAATGTAAAGGCAGCACAAAAATATTCTTGCTTGCAAAGAACCCTTTTAGCTCTCAGAAGGCATTAGTTTAAGATTACCACCAAAAGAAGCAATGAAAATATGTTTCTACATCATTAGTATATGAAATGACATACAAGAAACAGTGGACTGGAGGCAAAACCTACAATAGCATTTAAAAGAGAAGTGGATAAATATTTTAAAACTAAAGTATGTATAGGGAAAGGAAATGAGTAAGTAATGGTTTTTAAAAGGAATAGTGAGATCAATGGCTTCCTTTTGTGTTGTAAATTCTTTGATTCTATTTTAATGATATTAACATTATCGGTTACATGAATAAATAGGAATTGTACATTTAATTCCGGAGTACTACAAATATACATGAAAACAACAAAGAACTACTTGGTAATTACTTAATTACATCCACTGATCCTGCTAACACTTAATTGAGGTCCAACATACACAAGAGTAATGACATGTTTGTCACCTTGTTGAGAATGACTCCTTCTCTATGGTAGTATCGAATCAAAAATAATTAAAACCATTATATTCCAGTGTCATGACAGCCAAGGAATACAAATATATTCTCTAATATGTTCTCACATAGCAGAGTTATAAACATTTTATATGTAGCTTTTGCTTTAGTGGAATATTTTTCACACTCTAAAATTAATTATTAGGATTTATCTTGCACTTTTGTTGTTGAAATAGACATGAGTATCAAAACACAGAGTCATTCTGTTCAAATTTTCAAGTATCTATTGTTGATGTAATATAGACACTTTCTGAGAGTGTAAATAGTTCTCCTAATACTAGGATCTCCCACAGAGGCATTTTTTGGAAAGTTTTGTGAACTGGTTTATTTTTATGATAGCATCACATATTTTCAGACAGCTATAACATGCCCTGTAAAAAGTGCTTCTATTAGCCATCTTGGATTTTTTCCTTCAGGAAACAAAAATTAATGTATTGGTTCACTGAGCAGGTCAATGTCTGCTTTTTTTTTGCTGGGTTCTAAATAATCCCTCTGCATAAAGCTAATTTAATGTGGCACCACAATAATTCCACAAGGTTATATGGTTGGCATTGATATTTAAAATACTAGATGTACAAGATATGTGCAATTTGCATGTCTGTGACCACATTTCACATAACCTATTTATGTCAAACAGCATTCTTTACAGATATCTTTTATGGCTTGCATATATGTGGAATGACATAGCATTAAGGTTATGCACTCAAGGACACAGAAGATGGAATCTTCTGCACTTAGCCCCTGCCGGGACGGCAGGTTAATTTGTGGGGTGAGAACATGGATTCTTAATTGATATATTTTGACAAGGCTCTTTCGCAGAGCCATGCCATTAGCATTCTCCCTTCCAGGTTCCCTGGCCAATCAGGGAGGGGAGACAGGACGACATACTGGATTTATCAAAGGAAAGCTTTCTAGTTAAAGGGATTTCAGCATAGTTTCCAATGGCTCACCTTTTTGAGGCTGAAGCAACGGCAGGAATGAAGAGGAAAACAGGGAAAGCTGCCTCCTGCTCTCACCTGGAAGTCTGCTATGGGATCTCAACTACTGCAATGAAGTGAGCTCTCTAAATTATGGGAGGAAGAGCAGTTTCTCTAACCAGGCAGGCATGGGTGGAAGGGACCAAGGGAGTCAGTAGCATACATGTTGTTATTCCAGTCTGTTGCCTGGATGAGTGAAGCTCCAGCAACATTCAAGAAGCTCGACACCTGTGTGGGGTTTACACACATTGTCCCTGTGTCTGTGTGGGTCTCACCCCCACAACCCAAGATGTGCTGGTCAGGTGGATTGGCCACGCTAAATTGCCCCTTAATTGAAAAAAAATAACTGGCTACTATAAATTTATTTTTTTAAATCTCGACACCAAACAGGACAAAGCAGTTTGATTGGCACCCTTTCCACAAACATTCACTCCCTCGACCACTGACACACATTAGTAGCAGTGTGTACCATTTACAAGATGCACTGCTGGAACTCACCAAGCCTCCTTAGGCAGCACCTTCAAAACCCATGACCTCTACTAGGTCAAAGGGTGGCAGGTACCTGTGAGCCACCACCTGGAAGTTCCCTGCCAAGTCACTCACCATCCTGACTTGGAAATATATCGCCGTTCCTTCACTATCGCTGGGTCGAAATCCTGAAATTCTCTCCCGAACAGCACTGTGGGTGTACCTACACCACATGGACTGCAGCGGTTCCAGAAGGCAGCTCACCATCGTCTTCTCAAGGGCAATAGGAATGGACAAAAAATGCTGGAAGAGCCAGCGAAGCCCACTTGCCTGAATGAGTGCATCTCAACATCACTTAAGGAACTCGATGCCATCAAGGACAAAGCAACCTGCTTGATTGCTCCTCCTTTCTCAAACATTCAAACTGTGCACCACCGATGAACAGTGGCAGCACCTTCCAAACCCACAACCACTACCATCTAGATCAGGCATTGACAAACTCGGGGGAGCAACCCGCGGGAGGGTTGCGGAGCCTTCCGTTGCGGCGCTCCCGATCGCGCAAATCTGCGCGCAACAGCCGGCTGTTAATAGCGCCGGCTGCAAGCGGCCTTCAAAATGGCCAGGAACATGTAAACAAAATGCGGCCGCACTGCGCATGCGTGCCTGATCATCGGCGCGCATGCGCAAAACTATGCGCATGCGCGCCGATGATCAGGCACGCATGCGCAGTGCGGCTGCTTTTTTAAAAAATGGTCGCTGCTCTTTGTTTTACAAGTTCGGGGGGGTTTTATTCATTTATTTTGTTCATTTTTTTTTTTTTACAAGTTCGGGGGGGGGGTTTATTTGAAAAAAATTTCCAGGAAAAAAATGCAGAACTTTGGACAGATGGAGACTCCATTCTTTCCGACACCGGAAGGCTTTACCTTCATCCAACAGGTTCCATTGGAGGAGCGTGTACGAGGGCCAAAAGGACCCAAAATCATTTCCTCCATTTTTGTCAGCAACAAACAAGGTAAGAGAAAATGTTGGGTCGCGCAGGTCAGCTGGTGTAGGCCGCGAAGGTCGGCTGGCATGGGTCGCAAAGGTCAGCCAGCGTGGGCTGCGAAGACCGGCCAGCGTGGGTCGCGAAGGTCAGCCGGCGTGGGTCGCGAAGGTCGGCCAGCGTGGGTCACGATGGTCGGCCGGGTTGGATTCGAAGGTTGGCCGGTTGGTAAAAATGGGTCCCCGGAAATAAAGTTTGAAAAACACTGATCTGGATGGATAAGAGCAGCAGATACCTGGGAACCCCACCACCTAGAGGTTCTCCTCCAAGTCACTCACCATCCTGACTTGTAGATATATCGCCATTCCTTCACTGTGGCTGGGGCAAAAGCTTGGAATTCCCTCCATAACAGCACTGTCGGTGTACCTCGAAGGCAACTCACCACCACCTTCTGAAGAGCAACTAGGGATGGGCAATAAATGCTGCCCTAACCAACGAAGCTCACATCCCGTAAATGAATTTTTTAAAATCCCGGAAAAATTAATTTAAAAAAAGACACTTGCATTGAGGACCAAAAATCTCAGGAACACAAGTCAGGTGAATAATACTTAACAATAACACTTTCGGGCGCAAGCCCCACAATTTGGGTTTCACAGTATTCTCCTGCACAGCAATCCTCAGGACAACAGGTGTACTCACTCATCTCGCTCCAGAAACTTTACATCCCCATCTGGACAGCCAATACTCTCACCTTCACCCGACTGCCCTCTTACCCGCATGCTTCACAGTCACCCTACTCAAATGGTGCCCTTACATCCTCTGCACACAAGTTATTATGAACACTCA
Organism: Scyliorhinus torazame; assembly: GCF_047496885.1. Taxonomy (NCBI): domain Eukaryota; kingdom Metazoa; phylum Chordata; class Chondrichthyes; order Carcharhiniformes; family Scyliorhinidae; genus Scyliorhinus; species Scyliorhinus torazame. The sequence continues at coordinate 162,319,669 of NC_092721.1, read as the reverse complement.
CATCTCTCTGCTTTCTCTTCTTGCAAAACAGAGCAACGGAGGGTTGGTCTTCCCAGGATAACCGCCTTGAAAGCCACTGATGATGTATTTCCATGTTCTCTACTAGGAAGGATGTCTTGTTCCAAAAGACTGCAGGTGTCAGCAGAGACCTGCTATACCTCAAGAGAACTGATCCTCTGCCTGTAGATCATGTCTCATCATCCTCCATTTGATCTTGATGTCTATCATCTCTGTCCTGTGGATGGGCATGCAGATGAGGCTGGTGCTGCTGCTGTGGTTCCTGCTGATGCTGATGGCAGTGCTGTTTCTTCTGCTCTTGCCTCTTATCAGAGGTGACAAGTGCAGCTGGATAATGTGCTCCCATGCCACAATGAACAGTGGCAGCAGGAAAGTGCGGCTGAAGGTGAATGAAGGGCTAGGCTCACAAAGTGTATTCGAAGAAGTTGGCAATCAACTTTCAAGCAGTCTCTCAAAGAAGAAGTTATTTTAACGGAAGCCTCTCACCTTATCATACCAGGAGTTCTTCAGTTTCACTGGTTAAAGCCTTTCCAGCTTGTCCGTTTCACTGGAGAAACTCTTCCCGCCATGCACTCGCCTCAGTGACCCGAGCGGGTTGCTGACATCTGGAAATAGAGTCCTGGCTAGGGAATCCAGAATTGTGGGTTAAAACAGTTCTTAATTGACTATTCTTAACTATCTTTAATAGCTAAGCAACAACTCAAAGTGGGGGTTCCCACTTGCCTCAATGTTACCCTGTAGAAACCTGAAGAGGGCAGTAAGAATAAAGCAAATGACTGCAGATGCTGGAATCAGAAACTAACACAGAAAATACTGGACAATCTCAGCAGGCCTGACAGCATCTGTGGAGAGAGAAGGGAGCTAATGTTTCAAGTCCGGATGATTCTTTGTCAAAGCTGGAGAGAACTGGAAATAGGGTCAGATTTATACTGGTGTTGGGGGTGTGTGGAGTGGTGGGGCTGGATAGGGGGCCAGCGATAGGTAGACCTAGATCAGATCAATCCCCACCTATCGCTGGCCCCTTATCTAGCCGCACTGCTCTACATCCCCGACAACAGTGAAGTAAGATGTTGGGATCCTGGCCCGATATCAATTTCTGGGTTTAACACCCCACACAGATTCAAGCAGGCCTCCATTCAGCTGAGGAAATTTCCCAAGCAAATCAGTTGTGAGCACATGATTCTTGCCTTAACCAGCTGAATCTAAAGGAAGATGTTATTTTCCTTCTGTATATTTTTCGAACTCTTTCTCACCACTCTTGCTGCAGTTATACAGGACCTTGGTGAGGCCAGACCTTGAGTATTGTGTGCAGTTTTGGTCTCCTAGTTTGAGGAAGGATATCCTTGTTGTTGTGTGTGTCCAGTGAAGGCTCACAAAACTACTTTCGAGGTTATTTGAAGAAAGACTGGATCGACTGGTTTGAACTCATTGGCGTTTAGAAGAATGAGAAGAAATCTCATAGAAACATATAAAATCCTGATGGGACTGGACAGGCTAGATGCGGGAAGAATGTTCCTAATGTTGGGGACGTCCAGAACTAGAGGTCACAGCCTAAGAATAAAGGGCAAGCCATTCAGGACTGAGATGAGGAAGAACTTCCTCTCTCAGAGAGTTGTGAACTGTGGAATTCTCTACCACAGAAAGCTGTCGGGACCAGTTTGTTGGATACATTCAAGAGGGAGCTGGACGTGGCCCTTGGGGCCAAAGGGATCAAGGGGTATGTAGAGAAAGCAAAAGTGGGATACTGAATTTGCATGATCAGCCATGATCATATTGAATGGTGGTGCTGGCTCGAAGGGCTGAATGGCCTACTCATGCATCTATTTTCTATGTTTTATAGCCATCTGGGATGGCCACCTACAGCCAGGAACAGAGAAGGTCGCAAAGCATAGTGGGAAAAATGGACAATGCGAGATTCAGGCAGGCTCAGAGCCTTTAAATGTATATTTGCGAGTGAGGAATCCAGACGGTATCGAAACCCCAACCGATTAGCATTTGATGGACCGATTAGCATTTGATGGCCCATCTCCACCAGACAAAGGACTGGTACTTGAGCGACTGGTACAGTCCCAGACATTTTGCCGCCATTCCCTGTACTAGGGAAGCGTAAACAACAGAGTCAATGACCACTTGGGACACGCCCAGCCATCAAGGCACCAGCCCCTTTATTGGTTCGAATCGAACACAGTGATCAGGAATCACCCAATTAGTGGGGTCCAAACTGAAGGACCGCCCAAAAGAGCGCGAAAACCCCCAAGAATAAAAAGACAGTCCACCATGTGTTCGGCCTCTTTTGGACCTGGCACTCCAGCAATGTCCATCTCCAATCGCAGCACCACCAGAGGCAAGTTCAAGTTCAACGCCCGCTACCAGACGGATGAACCTAGCTGAGCAGCAGTTACTTCAACAGCCCCGTTAGATCCAGAATCGAACAACGGCCACTGTTCCTCTGACCTAAGCCGGGTGCCTGAAGTAAGTACAGGTTGTCATAGTCGATAGGTGTAGTTTAACTAGTAGTGTTTATGTTGCATGACTAATTGTGTGTGTAAATAAAGTACACTTGACCCTGAACTAACTAACTGGTGTTTGGCTCTTTGATCGATAGCCGGTGGAACCTAGTGGTAGTATCATTTGATACCTGGCAACTTTGAGCATTAGAATATTGATATCAAAAGGAAGGAGGGCAACCTCATTGACTGCCATATTTACAGTAGGTAAAAAAAGGCAAGTTATTGGCGACTCTGGTGGGACAGCCTAACCGAGATCCACAAAAAGAGTTTGAGTAAGGTTCGTAAACCGAGGCACAGAGGAGGTCGTGAGGACGCTCCGTAGACAGCTTGAGGAGAAGGAGAGGAGTAGAGAGGGAAACATTAGTGAATGTGAGAGATTAAACGAGCAACTCCGGGAGCAGCTAGCAGCGAAGGAGAAGGAGATGGATGATGTCAAGAGGGCACACCAATTTTGTCTCGCCCACCTCAGCAGCTGCCAGATTCAATACGATAAGGCCTACCAGGACACGCAATGTGTGGTACTGGTAAGCGAGGAAACAGAGATCCAGGTAGAACAGTTGAGGAAACAATGTGAAGATTTGAAGGCAGCCCTCCGAGCACTCCACAGTTCCACCACGGAACAGAGGCAGAGTTCGGTGGATCATACCAAGTGCAGGCAGCAAATTGCAAGATTACAATCACTGATATCCGTTCAGAATGGGCTCAGAGATACCTTTGGCCCACAGCTAGATCAGGAGGATGGCCCCGATTGGCAGGAACTCAGTGAAACGGCCCAACGATACGTGAATGAGACAGAAAATCAGAATAGATCCTCCCAGGCCCAGAAAAGAAAAGCACCCGCACCACCGACTGCACAGGCAGCACCCAACTCAATGAACCACATCACTACGCAGCGCAGGGTCACAACAGAAGACCAACCCGATTTTATGTACACCACCCCATTAACCATCACCCAGTTAAGAGATGCCCGCGATAAAATTGAGACTTTCCACCCCACATCAGACCCACACCACTTTTTCGAACTAGTTAAGCAACAGACCCTCATGTACGGTTTGGACGAGCAGGAAGAGGTAAAGCTCACTGTGATGTGCCGAGACCCGTCAGTTAGTTCAGCCCTTCCCGACCCACAAAATGTAGGAGGAGGTAGCCTCCAAGACATGAAAACAGCCATTTTAGATGCCATTGGCTACAATAGAGGAGATCCGGTAGAAGGACTAACCGGTGCAGACAGGAAAAGGGAGAGCACTTCCAGTTGCGGCAGGGATGAGCTAGCCGCACGTTTCGGCGGCTCCAGCTCCGACGGAACTTCGGGCTCTTTTAAGAGCCCCAACGGGGACTTTGCCGGCCGAAAAACCCGGTGCGAGGCGCGAGGGAAGGGAGTCCCCCCCGAACGACGGAGGGAAAAACCGGCGGCGGCGGCTGCAGCCCGAAGAATCTGCAATCAGAAGGTCAGAGGGAGTGGAACAAAATGGCGGCGGAGGGATCGCAGGTGACATGGGGGCCTGAGCAGGACGAGGTTGTGAGACGGTGCGTGGACCTGCTGAAGAAGGAGGTAATGACCCCATTGTTACAGGCAATTGAGGGGCTTAAGGAGACTTTAAAGACCCAGGAGACTGAACTTCGCGTGGTGGAGCAGAAGGTGTCAGGTATTGAGGACGAGGTCCTGGGCCTGGCGGTCAAGACTCAGACGCACGAGGCACTTCATAAAAAGTGTGCTGACAGGATTGAGGCCCTTGAAAATGGAGCGCGAAGGAAGAACCTTAGGATACTAGGTCTCCCGGAGGGTGTGGAGGAGTGGACTGTGGAGCGTACACAAGTAAGATGCTGAGCTCACTGATGGGTGCTGAGGCCCCTGCGGGCCCCATGGAGGTGGAGTGGGCAAATCAGATCCCGGCGAGAAGACCAAAAGCGGGAGAACCACCGAGGGCGATAATCGTGCGATTGTACCGCCTTAAGGACAGAGAAGAGGTCCTGAGATGGGCTAAAAAGGTGCGGAGGAGCAGATGGGAGAATGCTGTGGTAAGGATCTACCAGGATTGGAGTGCGGAGGTGGCGAGAAGGAGGGCGAGCTTCAACCGAGCCAAAGAGGTTTTGCACAAAAGGAAGGTGAAGTTTGGGATGCTGCAGCCGGCAAGACAACTGGGTTGCTGCTGCGGAAATCCAAAAAGAAATGGCTAAAGAGAGGGTGGTCGGGGGCGGAATGCGACGCTGGGGGAGCGAGCGGGAGCGCGGAGGCGGGATATGGGGCTGGCTTAGAGAAGGTAATGGCTAGTCGACACGGGAGGGGGGCAGGTAACCCCCCAGTGAGGCTGATCACGTGGAACGTGAGAGGCCTGAATGGACCTATAAAAAGGGCCCGAGCACTCGCGCATTTGAAAGGACTAAGGGCAGACGTGGTTATGCTCCAAGAGACGCACCTAAAGGTGGCGGACCAAGTTAGGCTAAGGAAAGGATGGGTGGGACAGGTGTTCCACTCAGGACTGGACGCAAAGAACAGAGGGGTGGCCATTTTGGTGGGAAACAGGTAGCATTTGACGCAAAGACCATTGTAGCAGATAGTGGAGGTAGATATGTAATGGTGAGTGGTAGGCTGGAGGGAATGGAGGTCGTGTTGGCTAATGTGTATGCCCCAAATTGGGACGATGCGGGGTTCATGAGACGGATGCTGGGGCGTATTCCGGACCTGGAGGCAGGAAATTTGATTTTAGGAGGGGACTTCAATACGGTGCTGGACCCGGGGCTAGATAGATCCAGCTCAAGGACTGGAAGAAGGCCGGCAGCGGCCAAGGTACTTAAGGGGTTTATGGACCAAATGGGGGGAGTGGATCCATGGCGATTTCTTAGACCCAGGGCTAGGGAGTATTCCTTCTTCTCCCACGTCCATAAAGTGTACTCCTGGATAGATTTTTTTGTTTTAGGAAGGTCGTTGATCTCTAGGGTTGAAGAAGCTGAATACTCAGCCATAGCGGTTTCGGATCATGCCCCACATTGGGTGGACCTGGAAGTAGGAGAGGACAGGGAGCAGAGAACACTCTGGCGATTAGATGTGGGACTGATGGCGGATGAGGGAGTGTGTGCAAGAGTGAGGGGGTGTATCGAGAGATACCTGGAGGTCAATGACGACGGCGAGGTCCCTGTGAGAGTGGTCTGGGAAGCACTAAAAGCGGTGGTCAGAGGAGAGCTGATTTCTATTGGGGCCCACAAAAGGAAAACAGAGGCCAAGGAAAGGGATAGATTACTGGGGGAGATTTTAAGGGTGGACAGGGAATTTGCAGAGACCCCGGAGGAGGAGCTGTACAGGGAGAGGAGATGACTCCAGACCGAGTTTGACCTTCTGACCACCAGAAAGGCGGAGGTACTGTGGAGGAAGGCACAGGGGAGGAGGTATGAATATGGGGAAAAGGCTAGTCGCCTGTTGGCGCACCAACTGCGAAAGAGGGCAGCAGCGAGGGAGATAGGAGGAATTAGGGATGAAAGGGGAGACACTGTGCGAAGGGCAGGAAAGATAAATGAGGTGTTTAAGACCTTATATGAAGAACTGTATAGGTCTCAGCCCCCAGAGGGAGAGGAGGGGATGCGGCAGTTCCTGGACCAATTGAGGTTCCCGAAGGTGGAGGAGCAGGCGGTGGCAGGCCTGGGGGCGCCGATTGAGGTGGACGAGGTTATTAAGGGACTGGGAAGCATGCAAGCAGGGAAGGCCCTGGGGCCGGACGGGTTCCCGGTGGAATTCTACAGAAAATATGTGGACTTGTTGGCCCCGTTGTTGGCGAGGACGTTCAATGAGGCCAGGGAAGGGGGGACACTACCCCCGACAATGTCGGAGGCGACGATATCGCTAATTTTGAAGAGGGACAAAGATCCGATGCAGTGTGGGTCTTATAGACCTATTTCACTATTGAACGTGGACACCAAACTGCTAGCAAAGGTGCTGGCATCGAGGATAGGGGACTGTGTCCCAGGGGTGGTGCACGAAGACCAGACAGGGTTCGTAAAAGGGAGACAATTGAATGTTAACGTGCGACGGCTATTAGGGGTGATAATGATGCCCGCAGTGGAGGGGGAGGCAGAGATAGTGGCGGCAATGGACGCAGAGAAGGCATTTGATAGGGTGGACTGGCAGTATTTATGGGAAGTGTTAAGGAGGTTTGGGTTTGGGAACGGGTTTATTCGCTGGGTTAGACTACTTTATGGGGCACCAACGGCAAGCGTAGTTACAGGTCGACATAGATCGGAGTATTTCCGATTATATAGGGGAACAAGACAGGGATGCCCGCTGTCTCCATTGTTGTTTGCGTTGGCAATTGAACCTCTGGCCATGGCGTTGAGAGACTCCAGGAAATGGAGAGGGGTGACTAGAGGGGGAGAAGAACACCGAGTCTCGTTATACGCGGATGACCTATTGCTATACGTGTCGGACCCAGCGGGGGGGGGATGATAGAGGTTATGCGAATCTTGAGGAGGTTCGGGGAATTTTCGGGGTATAGGTTAAACATGGGGAAGAGTGAATTATATGTGATACATCCAGGGGACCAGAGTAGAGAGATAGAAGGCTTACCGCTAAGGAAAGTGGAAAGAAACTTCCGATACTTGGGGATTCAGATCGCTAGGAGCTGGGGAACCTTGCACAGACTTAATCTGACACGGCTGGTAGAACAAATGGAGGAGGACTTTAAGAGGTGGGACATGCAGCCTTTATCGCTGGCGGGCAGGGTGCAAGCAATTAAGATGATGGTCCTCCCGAGGTTCTTATTTGTATTTCAATGTCTCCCTATTGTAATCACCAGGACCTTTTTTAATAAAACAGATAGGAGCATTACGAGCTTTGTGTGGGCAGGGAAAGTTCCGAGAGTAAGGAGGGGGTTCCTTCAGCGCAGTAGGGACAGAGGAGGACTGGCACTACCGAACTTGAGAGATTATTATTGGGCCGCCAATGTGGCAATGATACGTAGATGGATGATGGAGGGTGAGGGAGCGGCGTGGAAAAGGCTGGAGAGAAGGTCCTGTAAAGGGACGAGTCTAGAGGCGCTGGTGACGGCGCCGCTACCGTTCTCACCGAAAAAGTACACCACGAACCCGGTGGTGGCGGCAACACTGAACATATGGGGACAGTGGAGGCGACAGAGAGGGGTGCGGGGAGCCCTGGTGGGGTCCCCTATCAGGAACAACCATAGGTTCGCCCCAGGAAGAATGGATGGAGGATTTCAGAGCTGCTACCAGTTGGGAATTAGGAAGGTGGGAGATTTATTCATAGATGGGACTTTTGCGAGCTTGGGAGCATTGGAGGAAAAGTATAAGTTACCCCGGGGGAATTTCTTGAGATATATGCAGGTGAGGGCGTTTACTAGACAACAGGTGAGGGAATTTCCGCGGCTCCCGACATAGGGGATACAGGACAGGGTGCTTTCAGGGGTGTGGGTTGGAGAGGGCAAGGTGTCAAGAGATTTATAGAGAGATGAGGGAAGAGGGGGAGGAGTCGGTGGGCGAACTAAAAAGAAAGTGGGAAGAAGAATTAGGGGAGGAGATAGAGGAGGGTATGTGGGCTGATGCCCTAAGCAGGGTAAATTCCTCTTCCTCATGCGCCAGGCTTAGCCTGATTCAATTTAAGGTGCTACATAGAGCACACATAACGGGGGCAAGATTGACCAGGTTCTTTGGAGTGGAGGACAGATGTGGGAGGTGTGGCGGGAGCCCGGCAAACCACGCACATATGTTTTGGGCGTGCCCGGCACTGGAAGGGTATTGGAAGGGAGTGACGGGAGTGATTTCGCAGGTGGTGAAGGCCCGGGTCAAACCAGGCTGGGGGTTAGCTCTATTTGGAGTTGCGGAAGAGCTGGGAGTGCAGGAGGCGAAAGAGGCTGATGTCGTGGCCTTTGCGTCCCTTGTAGCCCGGCGCAGGATCCTACTCATGTGGAAGGAGGCGAAACCCCCCTGGACTGGAGGCCTGGGTAAACTATATGGCGGGGTTTATTAAACTGGAGCAGATAAAATTTGCCCTGAGAGGATCGGCTCAAGGGTTCACCAGGCGGTGGCAGCCATTTCTCGACTACCTAGGGGGACGTTAGAGGGAAGACAGATGACCAGCAGCAGCAACCCAGGGGGGAGGGGGGGGGCGGGTGGGGGGGGGGGGGGGGGGGCTTAGTTGAGTATAGGTCAATAGAGTACGAGGTTTTGTTACTTGTATATTATTATTATTATTATTGTTAAAAAGTTAAAAAAATTCTGTTTTGTTATTGTTATCGTTTCGTTTGTTTTGTAAGCGGGAAAAATGTTGCTCAGGGAAATTTTTTTTAAAATAAAATATATTTTTTTTAAAAAAGGAAAAGGGAGAGCATCCAACAGCATTTGTTGGACGCCTCTGGATCCACTATACCGCTGTATTCGGTGAGTTAGCCCGCGCCCGTTTATCAGCAGACGATACGGCCAAATGGACCTGTACTCTAGTATCCCATGCCACAGAGGCAGGACAGAAGGCATGTGCCAAGAACGACCCCTCAGACCCGGCACACAATAAAGTGTGGGTACTGAAGTGCTTATCCAGAGCTTGGGTACAGAGAAAGACAGAGCAGGAAAGAATAGATGCCACAATGAATCCAGTAAGGACACACCAAGACCCCGCATGGGTAAATGAAGGCAGAAGTAACGCCCAGCACCCTAAAGCACAGGAATGTTACAATTGTGGACAGAAAGGACATTACGCACAAGACTGTCAAGCCTCCCCGAAAGAGCAACGGAATCAGCACACAAATGCCCCCCCTAGAAACAATGCCAGACCCATCCATAGTGTTAGCGCCCGAGCAGATAAATTGGCCATAAACGGCATCGGTCTTCGGGCTCCCCAACCTGGGTCTGCGATGCCCTTTGGGATAAGTCCGGAAGACCGGTGGTTGCGGGCACAGTCCGGGGACACCCAGTAAAGTTCCTTTGGGACACAGGAGGGTCCCGAACCACGTTAAACTCCTCCGTGATGTACCAGCGGGATATATGGCCCACTACAGACATCATTACCCTTAGTGCTTTACAGGTCACCTCCAGCAGGGACACATGACAGCCCCTGTGGATGTACAGATCGTTAACATTAAAACGAAACATTCGGTCGTTTTGGTAGATTTACCCCAGGCAGCAGAATACATCTTGGGCATGGATTTTATGAGTGCACACAAACTTTCATTCAACCCCGTAAATAAATGTGTGTGGAAAATGGCTAGAGCAGCACGAGCTCCCGACATGCTCACAGGAGGAGACTACGCACACAGAATTAGCTCAGTAGGAGAGTACTGGTTTGATCCACAAACCATTACCACAGACAAAATGGTTAGAGAAGTCTTGAAAAGACACAAAGCATCGTTTGCCCAGCACAAGCACGACTGCGGCAAAATCCCAGGAGTGGTTAACATTACAGGTCCTGATCCTAAGCCCCAGAAACAATACGGCTTGCCCCAGCAAGCCGAGGGAGAGGCAGCGAAAGTAATCCAGAGTTTATTGAACCAAGGAGTGATTCGACCCGTAACATCAACAAACAATGCCCCGATTTGGCCCGTAAGGAAACCAGATGGTTCATGGCGACTGATCATCGATTATAGGGAATTAAACAAAGTGACTTCGTTAGCAGCCCCACTTTCTGAGCTCATTAAGAAACAGGCCCCATGGAAATGGTTTCCACAGCACACGGATGCCGTAGACACATTGAAACGCGCCCTAAGCACAGCCCCCGCTTTACAAGCCCCAGACCCACACTCCCCATACGCGATAGAGGTAGCGACCACCGACCGAACCCTTTCGGCCGCACACCTACAGGAAAGGCACGATCGTTTAGGACCCATAGCCTACTTCTCACGAGTTTTAGATCCAGTAGAGCAGGGATTCTCAGCCTGCGAAAGGCACCTGCTAGCAGTTTTCTGGGCGGTACAGTACTTCTCGTACATAACCGGACTCAACCCTATACCCGTTCTGACCGAGCACACCCCGATACAGCTTTTATTAGACGGCAGACTAAAAGACGGCAGTGAGCGAAATTCGAGCAGCCGATGGACCCTACTCCTACAAGGACACGACATTACCGTAAAACGGACAAAAACGCACATGTTTCTGGCCGACAATTTACACTATGCACATGAACCCACGAGGCCCCAGACTTGTAGGGTAATGGACAGCTTTCTTCGAGGCAATGTCCAAAGTGGTGGGGCTGAGGGTGGAGTAATGCCCGAAAGTGGCGGTCTTCGGGGTTTCGGACCAGCCAGATCTACTCCTGGGGAGGAGGGCGGACGCCCTTGCCTTTGCCTCCCTGATTGCCCGCCGTAGAATCCTATTCGGCTGGCGTTGAGCAGCACCACCCAAAGCTGCAGACTGGTTGTCCGACCTCTCGGAATCTCTCCAAATGGAGAAAATCAAATTCGTAATCCGAGGGTCAGATGACGGCTTCCACAGAACGTGGGAGCCATTCACGCAATTGTTTCCGGACCTGTTTGTGGCCAACGAACGAGAGGAGGAACAGCCAGGTAGCCAAGAATCAGGGGGGGGGGGAGGAGAACAGCTAAACTCACGAGGAAAGAAAGGCGAACCACGGGAGGGGGGGAGGGGAGGGGAGAGGGAAGAGACAGGGAACAAGAGAGGAGAATCGGGGAGGCGGGGGGGGAGGCAGGGAAATGAGAGCCGGAAGGAAGGCACGGGATACAATAACGAACAGGGCATCTCCAGGAGTAGGGAACGAGGAGAATGAAGACGAAAGACAGGAGGAACAACAGAAGTGGCGGTGAACGCGAGACAGCAGCGAGAATGGTCTGGGAGAAGCGACAACAACACCAAATCCCATTTGAGTATTGCCCACTGTAAATGTCTCTCCGGCACCCGAATGTATATTTACCTCCCCGGTCTCCACCACCTCCCCTCCCTCCCGCAAACAGTTGCCTACTTATGTGTTATAAATAATTTAGCCAGTAGTACAGAGTTGCTGCTGTTGAGCTGGTGCACAATACCCTACCAGTTATCCTATTTTTAAAAAATTGTATATACATTTTTTTTAACTATTTACAATTTTCTTCTCTTTGGTATGTTTGGGTGTGCCCCTCTCTTCTCTATATATGTTTCTTATCCTGTATACATAACGGTAAATATACTTTGTTCAAAAACCCAACAAAAAACATTTATAAAAAAACAGGAACCACATGAGTGCGAGATCATAGCCCCCAAGCACAGCACAGGCCCCTTTGTTCCTAAGTCAGTATTGAAAAAGACAGGCATCCGCCCACAGCCGACCCAGCCCACAGACAAAGCTTTGAAAATCTATGTAGATGGCTCCTCCACAGTCCTTGATGGAAATAGAATCACAGGATGTGAGATTTATGTAGAGGATGCGCAGGGATGCGCTTTAGAAGAGATCGCATTAAAGTTGCCTGGACATTTAGGTTCGCAGGCAGCCGAGTTAGCAGCCATCGCTTACATTGTCCAGCACCCGATTCGTTCCCGACCCCAGCAGACATATATTCAGACAGTTTGTACATCTGCAACAGCCTGACAGAATTCCTACCCCTGTGGGAATCTAGAGGATTTATATCCACCGACGGAAAACCCCTACCCTCAGCGCCATTACTCGAACACATCCTCCAGACAGCGAAAGATAGAAAATACGGAATAGTTAAAGTTAGAAGTCACCATCGTTCCTCCCCACCCGGTAACGTGAAAGCAGACGCGAAGGCAGGCTCACGACATGGCCACTTTTGGCAACCCCCGAGAGTGCCCCAGTACACGCGGTTCAGGTCTCACAGACCAACATTCAAGACTTAGCCCAAGCACAGAAAGAAGACAAAACATTAAAGGAAATTTTAAAAGGAAACTTCCCAGCTCCCTGCGAAAAGTTTTTAAATTCTTTAACGATCCATGAGTGAATAGTTTTAAAAGATGGTATTTATGTAGTCCCCACCCAAGACAGGAACGAGGTCATTTGCAAATTCCATAATGGACATGGGCACCAAAGGATAGAATCCACTCTTGCCCCTCAGACGTCTCTGCTGGTGGCCTGATTTAAAAACCGACGTATCCCATTACGTTGAGAATTGCTTGATTTGTGCACAGAACAACCCAGACAGACATGCGAAAAAAGCCCAGCTAAGACACAGCCACCCTGTTAATGGCCCGTGGACAAACTTGCAGTTAGACTATATTGGTCCCCTCCCCCCCTGCAGAAATGGATACAAATATGTGTTGGTCATCATCGATACATTCACGAAATGGGTAGAAGCTTTCCCTTCACGAACGAATGCGGCCAAAGCCACGGCAAAAATTCTAACTGAGCAAATTTTCACCAGATGGGGACTCCCCCGTAGTATTGAGTCGGACCAAGGTTCGCACTTCACAGGCAGAGTCATGAAAAATGTCATGACGATTTTTGGCATAAAACAGAAGTTTCACATTGCCTATCACTCGCAGTCCAGTGGCACTGTGGAACGCATGAATCGGACACTAAAGGCCACACTTAGGAAAATGGTACAGCAGCAGAATACAACATGGGACACAGTGCTCCCATTCGCACTGATGTTTATTAGAAACACGGTGTTGAGTTTGACAGGTTACACCCCCCATACCCTCATGACCGGACGGCCCATGAAGGGTACCGAGTATTTATTTGGACTTGATTTGGCCAGCCCCGCAGTCACCGCCCTGACTCACGAGAAAGCGGTCCAAAACATGTTGGGGAATATTAAAGCAGCTCAGCTCGCTGCAGCTGTTCGACTAGGCGCTAAACGAAAGCAGAGTAAGGCCTGCTTTGATAAGACAGTACACCCGACAAAGTATACAGTTGGACAGCAAGTCATGATCTCCCTCTACAACCCCAGCTCATTCCCCTCCCTTAAATTTGCAGGACCGTATTCAATCTCTGACAAAGTAAGCCCCTCAGTTTATAAAATCACATATCCAAATGGAAAGTCAGGATGGTTCCATGTAAACCAGTTTAAGGTTTATGGAACGCAGTGCAGCCACTCGCACCACCTCTCATTGGCAATGGCAGACAACGGAGACCCGCCCACTGAAAACTCAATCCCACCCTCCCCCAGCAGCAGCAGCACGTCCACAGACACGACCTTGACCCCGCCCCCAGAGTCAAATTTCACCCTAACGCTTGATTCGGCTGCTAGCGACAGCGACAGCACAACTGACGCCTTTAATAGACCCGAACAATGGAAACACAGACCAGGCCCAAGTCACTATGGCCCCAGTGACACAGACCAAGATATGTTCAGCCCCTTAGAGACAATTTATTTGCCGTTACCAGAACCTGACCCACCACCTGATGATAGCGACACCCCCCTTGCTCCTACCGCCCTACAGAATTTGAAACATTGGCACCGCGACAATTCCTGTCGTCTGACACGGAATAACGAGATGGACCCCACATCGTTTTAGTGCATTGGCACTAAAACTCCAGGCACGAGTTTGGCACCTGGGAGATGGTGATGACTCTGTCTGACTCCCACCATGGTAACCCCTTTGAGACTCTTTTTGGAATGGAACCTTGAGGTGTCCAGATGATAAGAGAAAGGAACCGATTGAGATTGACGGTGTCCTATACCTTGATGGAACCGGTCCGCTTTCTTCTTTAGTTTTTTTTTTTAATGTTGTATGTTCACTCTCTTGTACGATTTTGTGTGTCAGCCTCACAAAAATTTCTTGATAATCACTACTCTTCTGACGCCACATGGCACTTAAAGAAACAAGTTTGCTGAAGCCCATATATCCTCAAATTCTTACCGCTCTTGGAAGGTCACTCAGGCAGTGGAGTAACGGCACTGATCCCCCCCTGCCTGAGGACCCCCTATACATTTGGTTAGCCAAGCTCGGGTAGTGGAGTAACAGCACTGATCACCGCCCTACCCGGGGATTCCACCCATTCTTGCCTTGATCATACGCACCCCATTCGGAGAATTATTTTCGAAACTCTTTTGCTGTTCTTTTTACAACTGTGGTTTAAAGAATGCACTTTTGCCACAACCTCTGCCCCCTTTCCGGCGACCCTTCGGTTGCTATCCCCCCACCTGCTATTTACATGTTCAAATCACTTGGTTGAAACGAGTTTGCAGAGTTTTTTTTTCTGATGTCTTGTCTCCCAAATGGTTGTTCAAAAAAAAAATGAGGGAGTCACATATGGTGACAATTCTATATGGAAAATTGACGTTAAGGAGAAACAGACAGACAAACGAGATATTAAGCAACAAGATAATAACAGATATTATGCTTGTACCCCCAGGAAGATACGGATACCTGAAGACGGAGACACGGACAAGATGAAGACGAACCTGATGATCTGCATCATGATCGTCGTTGGATCAATACAGTTGCGCGCGTTACCCACCCCTACATCCCTCACCACACAGGCCCTGAGCACGACTACCCAACACAACACCCCCAGCCCGGACACTACACCACACTAGACACAGCCACTGATACCCCTACATGGTGTGAGAATATCATAAAATGGGACTCCCTGTCATACACAGTAGATTGGTGATAGCTATACTGTGCAGTGTCATCCAGACGATCAGACTTCGGAAATGGAGGAGAGCCTCCCGCCCTCCAGTATACACACTTATCATAGAATTTACAGTGCAGAAGGAGGCCATTCGGCCCATCGAGTCTGCACCGGCTCTTTTTTTGAAAGAGCACCCGACCCAAGACCACACCTCCACCCTATCCCCATAACCCAGTAACCCCACCCAACACTAAGGGCAATTTTGGACACTAAGGGCAATTTAGCATGGCCAATCTACCTAACCCGCACATCTTTGGATTGTGGGAGGAAACCGGAGCACCCGGAGGAAACCCACGCACACACGGGGAGAACGTGCAGACTCCGCACAGACAGTGACCCAAGCCGGGAATCGAACCTGGGACCCTGGAGCTGTGAAGCAATTGTGCTAACCACCATGCTACCGTGCTGCCCTTAGAACCCCTTTCCTCGGACTCCAGCAAACCCCACACTCTTTCTGAACCTTTCCGCCCTAATAAATTCCGCGGTTGTTGTTTTCTTAATAAAGTTACTTTCTTTGTACATAGACATTAGTGATAAGTAGGAATGTGATGCTACTATTGGTTATTTTGTATTGTAAGATAAGTTCTTTGATTGTTAAATAGCAGCATGAGTGTAGTCTAGTTAGAGACAGTTAGAGGTTCCCCTTTTTTCTGTGTACTGAGACTTTCAAGGAGAGAAATCAAGGCCATATGACCGAAGCGGGAGCGGAAACTGAGAAACCTCGGTGTCATGAAATGGAAATACAACAACTTATCTGTGCTTAACAGAGCTGTGATTTACCTTGGATCAAGAGTAAAAATTTACTGCAGAGAGCGCAATAAAATAAGTAGACTTCCAACTTCTATTCAGCACCAAAGGTGTTCTATAAAATTAAGATTGCCATAACTATATCTATTGAGGTGATATATCATACAATGATACATTTGGGATAATACAAGGAATAACGTGAAGTTGAGAGGGAATGCATGCCTGGTTGTTATGCTATACAGAGCATCAGTTAATTGAATTGTTTCCTGCCTCCTGGTTGCAGAAAAACAGTGGGCTGGATTCTCTGGGCCTCTGCACCGAAATTGCGATCGGCACGGGGGCGGAGAATGGGCGTTTACGCAGAAATCCCGTCCGACGGCGCTCCCGCGATTATCCGGTTCCTGGAGAATCGCTCGCGAATCGCGCACGCGCGGTCTACTCAGCGCGGGCAATGCCCCCCCCCGCGATTCTCCGAGGAAAACTGGCCAATTTTCCGACGGCGTGGTTCGAACACATATCGGCCGTCGGGAATGGCCGGTGGCGGCTGCGGACTCAGTCCGCGGCCGCCCTGGTGGGGGGCGGGGAGGGATCCTTCACAGGGGGGGTCCTCATGGACGGCCAGGCAAGCGATCAGGCGGCTCCGATACGCGGACGCGCTGTCTCGGGAGAACTTACTTCTTGCATCTGGGTCCGTGGTGCGAGTCCGCCATGTCGCACAGTGCGGCCGCACAAGCGCAGACTCTCGACCGGAAGTGCAGGGCCCCCTATCCGCAGCCAGACCTGCGAGAAGCACTCCAGGGCCCTGCTAGCCGCCTGCAGAGTCCAGAGTGAAACACCAGCGTTTTTACGCTGGCCTGGGGACATAGACTCATTTTTGGAGAATCCAGCCCAGTGTGGTTTTTTTTTTAAGAGGAATACAGTTGCAAACATAAATAATAATAATCGCTTATTGTCACAAGTAGGCTTCAATGAAGTTACTGTGAGAACTAGTCGACCCATTCCGGCGCCTGTTCGGGGAGGCCGGTACGGGAATTGAACCCGCGCTGCTGGTCTTGTTCTGCATTACTAGCCCACTGTGCTAAACCAGACCCTATATGAACATAGTACTGAATTTCAAACATGCTAGTTCTGTGTACGTAGGTTATAAAGAACATACATAGTAGAATGGATAGTTATAAAAACACGGAGAACCTGACATGAAAGATACATTACTATTTAGTCCCATTGTTCCTTTTTCAAATTGATGACTTGCAAATTTCTATGCAACGATCAAATACATTTTAAAACCAATTCCATAATTTTTTATTCATTTTTATTCTCTATATCCACATGCATTAATACTATAAATTATTAAAGTTACTAATATTAATAATTTAAACCAGCATTCCCTAAAATAGAATCAAATACTGACTTAATATGACATACATTTTCTTTGTGCCTAAGGCCATCTTTGAGGAGAAGCAGTAGAATAAATCTTTTGGACACCTACTTCATGTTATATTTCAAGCATGGTGTAGTTTCTACAAAAACTATGGAAATAATGAACACAAGTGCTTCAAATGGTCAACTAATTTTATAACAACTCCAAAGTGAGTTCAAAACAGAATAGTGGATTACAAATACACCACAAATCATATCTTGGTTTAACACAGTAGTTTTATTTGTTCCATGTGGGGATATTGGATATCAAAGGACAAAACAGTATTTTTATTGCACTTATATGTAGAAAAGATTGGGGACTTGAGGCACAAGGGACAAAAATGGATGTTAAGAATGGAGAGTTGAGGATGGTTAAGTGAAGTGTAGTCAAAGGGATGTGTTTTGGGAAAGACCTTAAAGGTGAGGAAGGAGGCAGGCAGATTAGCAGAGGCATTTGCGTGGAAAAGTGCCAAAACGTAGGGATGAGGCAAAAGAAGGTTCTGCCACCAATGGGGTAGGAAAAGTAGGGGAATGCATAAGAGGTCGCAGCCAAAGGTCCAAAAACTGAGGGATGCAATATCACGTTGCAAATGGTTGCTGAGATAGGATTAGGTGAGATGGTAAACAAATTTCAGACAAAAGGGTGCGATTTAATGGCCGTGTTGCACTTACGCGAGAGCGAGACAAAGCCGTTACATCGTGGGACAGGCCAGAAATGAGAACTGTGCCGGCCGCTGATCGGTTTGCCATCTAACCATCCAGCTCCCTTTGGCGAAATCAGGAACCCGCCATAGCGCAGCGAGATACCAATAATCACCACTTAAGGCCAACCTCCATACAATTAACGGGAGTCACGCCCGATCTATTGGCCTCCAGTGATCTAATCGCCTCCCGAGCAAGGGTTAGGGTTACGGAGGCCAGTCTCGGTCACGGTGCCCCACCATCGGTGGTGGTGGTGGTGGTGGGGGGGGGGGTATCAGCGCCCACGGGTTCACCATGCCACCCCTTGGATAATGCGTGCCTGTTTAGTAGCAACCCAAGCCTTGTCTGTCTGCCCCATCGACCACCCATAACCCACTGACCGTGGAGGTCTCTGGCCGTACAGTTGAAGGCTATGCTAATTGGGAAATGGTAATTGTAGTTAAGTGAGCAATCACAGTTCCCAAGTGCTGTCCCCTGGGTAGGTGACCATGTAGCATGTGGGAGTTATTGCCTAGCATCCCAGACAGACTGTGATGCCTGGATTCTGTGCCTGAACACTGTGGGAGTTA
This sequence comes from Scyliorhinus torazame, assembly GCF_047496885.1. Taxonomy (NCBI): domain Eukaryota; kingdom Metazoa; phylum Chordata; class Chondrichthyes; order Carcharhiniformes; family Scyliorhinidae; genus Scyliorhinus; species Scyliorhinus torazame. The sequence continues at coordinate 162,301,184 of NC_092721.1, read as the reverse complement.
ACACCACAAATGCAGCGGCCAACCTGAACACCCAGGGACTAGACCCCAGCACTGGGGACATTTCAGCCACCAGACGGTGGGTGTCTGCACCGGTGGGGGGGAAACCAGCGCCTGTCCAGGTTATGTTATGTGAGGGTGTCTGGGGTACAGGGTGTGCGGCCTGGTGAGCAGGGGTGCCTGCTGTCCCCAGGGTTGCGAGGGCAGGACGTGTCAGATGGCAGAAAGTGTGGGGGAGGGGAATGGGGGAATGGTGGATCCCAGGGAGGAAGACACCGCTGGTTGTCAGTCTCACACCCTCTCCAATTCCTTGCAGATATTACATGAGATGGATGATATCTTGGACCCTGCGGAAGCTTCCCTCATGGTGCTGCTGGCAGACCAGGCAGCCAAGCACCAGAGAAGGCAGCAACAGCAATGTCAACAGAGGCTCAAGGCGGTGGCCCATGTGCAGGGCCCTGACCCACACGCTGAGGACCCGACTGCTTATCAGGGCAGGGAGGGACCGAGAGGAGGAAGCCACAACGGCACAAAGTGTACAGGCGTCGCTGGTCTTTCAAACAGATGACGGACAGAGTGTGCCTCACAAGCGGATGAGCGGCACTGTGGTGATGTGCATCAATATAAATACATGTAGGCTAGCTAGACACTAGAGGGAGCACCAGAAACATCACACACACACCCTCAACCAATAGATCAGTTAGATAGGACACGACCAATGGACATTCACGATACACAAGGAGATGACACGACCACAAGAGGGCATTACATCAACCCATATATAAAGGACACCACACACATGATCTGCCTCTTTCCAGTGGAGACAGTCAGTGAGTAGAGACATAGGGTTGATTCAATATTACACCCACCACGTGGATTGCAGCAACTGGTTAGTCAGTATGGGTAGCTATAGTAGGATTAGCAGTAGTGTCGAACCCGAGTAATGGAAGTGTAAATAGTTTAATAAACGTGTTGAAGTTATCTCCACGTCTGAACCTTCCTTTGTCAAGTGCACCACAAGGAAGCCGCTTATGTTACACCTAGAACATAACAAATCATGGTACCAGGACTGAACTGTTTCAATCCATATAGCCTTACCTCAGCGTACAGTGACAACCAGCAACAATACCCAGGCAAGATGTTCGAGATCCAGGTTCCGCAGCAGCTCCAGTGCCACGGCGATCTCCACGAAAACTGGCGGGTATTCCGGCAGATGTTTGAAATCTTCCTGGTAGCGGCCGAACTAGAAGATGTGGCCGATGCTGAAAAGACAGAGCTTCTCCTCACCATCGCCGGTGCCAGAGCAGAAGAAATCTGTAAAAAATTCAAGTTCTCCAAGGGGCAAAACAGGAGCGACTTCCAGGCAGTCCTGGACAAACTCGGCAAAAACCAGCAAGAAAAGGTAAGAGAAGCGCCAGTATTCACCACGTTGTGCAACACGTCTCGTTGCGGTTCGGATTTGGTACTGGGGTACCCACGGAATGTGAGACGAGTGACGACAGCATCCCACTTCCCATGCAAGATGTGCAAAGTGACAGACCTCAGCTGTGTGTGCAGAGGCACTCGACGATCACTGTGAGACCACTGGTGACACCACGATACTTTCACCCTCATTCGCTCGAACCTTTCCACAAGTCAATGCATTCCTGCATGCTCCGACTCCAGACGTGCAGCTTCAAGAAATGTCAGCTGACTCCAGTGAACCTGCTAAGACTCCGGACGGGGAGCATCAACAAACCAACACTGACTCAGTTAAAACAGACCAGACTCCACATGGGGAGCAAACAAACGCCGACTCTGATTCACGTAAGCTTGACTTTACTCCAGACAGGGAGTGCCGCAACCTCAGTGATGGCACGCTCAGGGTGACAGCAGATGCCACAACGACAGGAGATGGATCACTTAACAATTACACTGGGTCAGTAATAACAAGCAGCGGCTACAGTCCAAGAGGAATACACCAATATTCACCTCAGCTATATCCACACATTTTTTTCCACACCAGCAGTGCGGCCAATGACAGCTCATGCTGGACAAACCCAGTATTCAAGCCTGCAGCAGCCAGCAGTCTATGCAGCATATTCTCAAACAGGCCAGCACTACGGATTGCCCACTAATGGAATCAAGACCAAGGAGGACTACCGCAAGCGCAATCTGCACTACAGACTGGATGCCTTAGTTACAGCCCAGGATTTGCTGCACCCCAGCCTGGCCAGACGGCATATTCTTAGCAGATGCAAGGTTCCAGTTTCACACCATCACCAGTTATTTATGCGAGCAGCAATTCTGTTTCCAATTCGACAAGCTTCAACGGTTCTCAGCTGGATCACCCTTCCAGCACAGCACGTGGCCAGAACCAGTATGTACAGTCTTATCCAACTTCAACATATGGCACATCCATGACCTCGAATGATACTGTTGATGGTATCTCTTCAACGTCAACGACTTATCAACTACAAGATGCCATCCACCAGCACCATCACAAACATCGAAAAAAGAAAGGGACTCCAAATCAGACAGCGAAGTGATTTGACCACTTCTTGGTTCCTGTGGCACAGGGACGTTGATGGCGTTCATAACCATGGGAGACATTTGAACATGATGATTGATGGTTTTTGGTCTCACACAACCTATCTACCTGTTTTTTGTTCAATTTTCTCAAAGTGTGCAGAAAATATGTAACATATAACAAAGGGGGGATGTGGTGATGTGCATCAATGTAAATACATGTAGGCTAGCTAGACACTAGAGGGACCACCAGAAACATCACACACACACCCTCAACCAATAGATCAGTTAGATAAGACACGACCAATGGACATTCACGATACACACAGAGGTGACACGACCACAAGAGGGCATTACACCAACCCATAGATAAAGAACACCACACACATGATCTGCCTCTTTCCAGTGGAGACAGTCAGTGAGTAGAGACACAGGGTTGATCCAATTTAACACCCACCACGTGGATTGCAGCAACTGGTTAGTCAATCTGGGTAGCTATAGTAGGATTAGCAGTAGTGTCGAACCCGAGTAATGGAAGTGTAAATAGTTTAATAAAAGTGTTGAAGTTATTTCCACGTCTGAACCTTCCTTTGTCAAGTGCACCACAAGGAAGCCACTTATGTTACACCTAGAACATAACAAATCAGGCACCTGTGCCATTTCTTTGCGGACTTGGTACCATTTGGAGGAGGAGGATACCCACTCCCGGTGGCCGTCAACATCACCGCAGCCCTGAACATCCACGCCTCAGGATCATTCCAGGCCTCAAGCGGGGACTAGTGTGGTATCTCACAAGCTATAGCTCACAAGTGCATCTGTGAGGTAATGGATGCCCTTTTTGCCCGGGCAGCGAAATATATAAACTATGACATGGACTAGGCCCTGGCAGCAGAGGTCTCTGCCATCGACGGAATGCCCCAGGTCCAGGGGGTAGTGGATGGCACACATGCCGCCTTGCGCTAACCGAGCCGTTAGGGAGTGCCCTACATCAACAGGAAGGGGTTCCGCTCCCTGAACACCAGTTCATTTGCAACCACCACATGAAAATCATTCACGAGTGTGCATGCTTCCTAGGGAGTGTGCACGATAGCTACATTCTGGGGCAGTCAGAGATCCCCAGCCTCTTCGAGGACCAACCGAGACTAGCCGGTTGGCACTTGGGGGATAAGGGGTACCCGTTGAGGACCTCGCTAATGATGCCAGTACAGAGGCCGGTGACCGATGCGGAGACCCGATACAATGCGGCACATGAGGCCACCCGGGCTGTCATTGAATGGTGCATGGGACTCGTCAAAAATGCAGTTCCGATGCCTTGACTGCTCTGGTGGTGCACTGCAGTACACCCCCCCCGGAGGGCCACACACTTTGTGGTGGTTGGTACAGCAGCAGGGTGTTATGCTGGAGGTTGATGGGGAGGAACATTTGGTCACCTCCAAGGAGGAGGAGGAGGACGAGGACACGTCGGATCAGGAGGAGCATGAGGATGAGCCCGGGAAGGACCCACAGGACCAGCCGGAGGATGAGGACAGGCGGCAGCGGTGAGGGTCCAGCAAGCCCACAGGGCCAGGGAAGGCCTCAGCCTTGCCTGCTTGACATAGGATGAAGCCTTGTCCATCATTCCCCCTCCCTCCGCCCTACCCCCTTCTCCGCCCTACCACCTTCTCAAACAACCAAAGCAGTCTGATAACCTACAATATGTTCAGACAACAAATATTTTCAAAATTTAATAAATATGAACGTTTATTTCTCAATATAAACGTTCTAGAAAATCAAGATTGTAAGACAATGCACTGGTAGAATTAGTACTGAAAACTCACAAAGAAAAAAGGCTACGATAAATAATTGTTAAAAATAGTCTTGGATTTCTGAATTAGAGCTCAAACAATTAAATTTAAAAGAACATTTTTGTAGTAATAGGAGCTTAAAAGTAAAGCCAATTTATAATACAGAATTTTGGAAATGCTTCAATTAAATAGTGCAACAATTTATGTTAAATATTAAGTACTCAATTTTTAAAATGCTCCACCTATTGTTCTGTAAATCCAAAAGTGGCAATCTCTCTACTGTAAATTTGTAAGTATAAATCCTGTGACTCTTTTCTATCATGTTTTATTTAACTTTTTGTGCTATCCTGACGGATTGCTTTGATGAGGTGAGCAGATGTTAATGCCTTATCTGCCTTATCTCATCTCTTACATAACATTTCCATTTATTCACAACAGAATTCTGTTTACAAAAAGCCATAACTTTATAATATACCTGAATTCCTAGTCAACATTGATTCAGCAGTTTATTTGTTACAAGAATCTTTCCAATCTTCAAGGTCATAACTGGATGGGTGCACATGCTGAGATGAATTGGGTGCTGCGCAGACATATCTCTGAGGAGCACAGAAATTCTCCCATCTGCCTTCTTCAGCATATCTCATTATTTTCTGCCACAGAAATGACTGATTAACTTTGTCATTATTGCTGCATGTTGTTGCTTTGCTTGGCCCACCGGGCCTTTACTGTGGTGACTGATCAGAAGTAGTTACAATAGAGGTTTTGAATGTAGCCACAAAGGACAGGCATTGGCAGGACATTTGTTTCTCTGCCACATTTACACAGAGAAAATCAAAATTATACCTGACAGTTACAGGAGATAACACTAATGCAGATCCAAACTAAGCATCTTCAATTAAACAATGGGGTCAAATCCAGAATGAAACTGATGAAAGGTTTCTGGGATGAAAGCAATGGCAATCTTCGGAAGCCAGTGGAGGATCGATTCGCTTTTCCAGGACAAGCTATTGGGTACAGAGTTTGAATAGGCAGTATTACTCTAAAATAAATTTAAAGCACCCAATTATTTTTTTTCAATTAAGGGACAATTTAGCGTGGCCAATCCACCTAACCTGCACATCTTTGGGTTGTGGGGGTGAAAACCACACAGACACGGGGAGAATGTGACTGCTTAGAGAAGTGGACTGGTCCATATATAAGAACTCAGCAATCAACTTAAATGAGTATGCCACCACCGTCACAGACTTCATCAACAAATGTGTGGACGACTGCATGCCAAAGAAAGCAGTACGTACGTTCCCCAACCGGAAACCATGGCTCAATCGCGAGATTGACTCCTTTTGAAGGACAGATCGGAGGCGTTCAAGACAGACGATCCTGACCTATACAAGAAATCCAGGTACGACCTCCGCAAAGCCATCCGAGGTGCCAAGAGAAAATATCAAACTAAGTTAGAGTCACAGACAGACTCTCGGCGGTTGTGGCAAGGAATAAACAACGTAACGGGCTACAAAGCGAAGCCGAACAGTATCTCTGGCAGCAGCTCACCCCTCCCCGATGGACTCAATGCATTCGATACTCGGTTTGAGCAGGTAACCAACAATCCGCTGTTGAGTGCCCCAGCAGCCCATAATTCACCCATACCCACCATCACAGCTTCCAAAGTCAGATCGGCCTTCCTGAAAGTGAACCCTCGGAAGGCGACGGGCCCGGACGGGATCCCTGGTCATGCACTCAGAGCCTGCGTGGACCAGCTGGCAGAGGTATTCGCAGACATCTTTAACCTGTCCCTACTCCACTCCGAGGTCCCCACTCGCTTCAAGAAGACTACCATCATACCGGCACCAAAGAAGAACCAGGCAACGTGTCTCAATGACTACCGTCACCGCGGTGGCCCTGACTTCAGTCATAATGATCATAGTTGATCACGAAGCGCATCACCTCCATACTCCCAGAACGCCTTGATCCACTGCAATTCGCATACCATTACAACCGGTCCGCATCAGACGCGATTTGCCTGGCCCTACACTCATCCCTAGAGCATTTCGAAAACAAGGACTCCGACATCAGACTCCTATTTATTGACTACAGCTCTGCCTTCAACACCATAATCCCAGCCAAGCTCATATCAAAGCTCCAAAACCTAGGACTTGGCTCCCCACTCTGCAACTGGATCCTCGATTTTCTGACCAACAGACCACAATCAGTAAGAATGAACAACGACACCTCCTCCACAATAATCCTCAACACCGGGGCCCCGCAAGGCTGTGTACTTAGCCCCCTACTCTACTCCCTGTACACACACGACTGCGTGGCAAAACTTGGTTCCAACTCCATCTACAAGTTTGCTGACGATACGACCATAGTGGGCCAGATCTCGAATAACGATGAGTCCGAATACAGGGGGGAGATAGAGAACCTAGTGGAGTGGTGTAGCGACAACAATCTCTCCCTCAATGCCAGCAAAACTAAAGAGCTGGTCATTGACTTCAGGAAGCAAAGTACTGTACACACCCCTGTCAGCATCAATGGGGCCGAGGTGGAGATGGTTAGCAGGTTCAAATTCCCAGGGGTGCACATCTCCAAAATCTGACCTGCTGCACCCACGTCGACTCTATCACCTAGAAAGCAGAGCAGCGCCTATACTTCCTCAGGAAACTAAGAAAATTTGGCATGTCCACATTGACCCTTACCAACTTTTACAGATGCAGCATAGAAAGCATCCTATCGGGCTGCATCACAGCCTGGTATGGCAACTGCTCGGCCCAGGACAGCAAGAAACTTCAGAGAGTCATGAACACCGTCCAGTCCATCACACAAACCTGCCTCCCATCCATTGACTCCATCTACACCTCCCGCTGCCTGGGGAAAGCGGGCAGCATGATCAAAGATCCCTCCCACCCGGCTTACTCACTCTTCCAACTTCTTCCATCGGGCAGGAGATACACAAGTCTGAGAACACGCACGAACAGACTCAAAAACAGCTTCTTCCCCACTGTCACCTGAGTCCTAAATGAACCTCTTATGGACTGACCTCATTAACACTACACCCTGTATGCTTCATCCGATGCCAGTGCTTATGTAGTTACATTGTATATGTTGTGCTGCCCTATTATGTATTTTGTTTTCTTCCTTTTTCTTCCCATGTACTTAATGATCTGTTGAGCTGCTCGCAGAAAAATACTTTTCACCGTACCTCAGTACACGTGACAATAAACAAATCCAATCCAATGTGTAAATTCCATACGGACAGTGACCCGAGGCTGGGATCGAACCCGGGTCCTCAGTGCCGTGAGGCAGCAGTACTAACCACTGTGCCACCGTGCCGCCCGAAATTCATTTCAATATGCAAGTTTGCTGTTGGGTAAATCAAACACTATTGTAGGTTCTAAATACCCGCACTGGTACTGGAAAGTGGAGATGAAATGTAAAGGTGAAACAGGGATGGTAATATTTGCTGCTGCAAGGTTTGAGAGCAAGATGGGTTCCAGGAAACCTGCAAGGTTTGTCAATTTAGTTATGGAGAAGCTGGTGGTTCAAGTTCACATTCAAACAAATGGGGCTTTACTTAACTTAGTAATCTCCATGTTTACTGTCCAGCAGATGATTGGCTGCAACATTGCAGCAGTGCAATCAAGCAATCAGATTGATGCCATCATGACCACAAAGTGGTATCATTCTATTTCTGTGCTAAAAAACAAGCCGGGCCAGGTTGCGATGGCAGGCCAGAAGTTGTTGCAATCTCTCTGGCTGAACTCTTAGAAGTGGCTGTACTAGAATTTCCTTAGCCTGAATTATGACAAAAAGGCCTACCCCCTTCCATGTTAGTTACTGAAGATCCATCATGTAGAAACACTGGGGTACATAAACAAGCACTTCAGTCAGGCACAGGGGCCTGATACAGGGTGAAACATTATGAGTTATTAAAACAACAGTGTTATTTGAAATCTTCCATGTGTCAAGAGTGCACCTGTAGATTCAGCATTGTTAATTTCTTTCCTGAAAATTATAACAAATAATAACACAAAGGCAATGGGCCAGATATTGTTGTAGAGATAACAGTGACACTCACGAACGAGGCTTCTTGAGCTGGTGTAGTCAACTCTTGTGGAAGTTACTGCAGGTATTTCAGCACCAACTCCATGATTGATGTTGGACCAAGCTCTCCTATTTGGATGAGTTACACATTGTAGAGCATCTTCTGCCCTGTCCAAATATGCATCCAAAAGTGATCAGAAAGCTTTTTTCTCCCGTTATTATTTGAAATTCTTAACTCAATTAACTCTTTCTGGTTTAACCTCTGTCACTCAATTACACTGCTACACTGAGGCCACATTTCTAAGTTGAAGCTGCTTCTTCAATACCTAGATATCGACCATATGCTTTACATTTAGTTGGATAATTGAGTAGAGATGAAGGAATCCGCTAATCTCTTTGCAGATTTATGTGGGGAAAAGTGGCATAATATATTAGTGGTCCCACACCATAAATTGATTGATGACTGTTTGAATCCCAGCCTTACGTGATATTTAAATTCAAGCTTTCCCACAGATGGTGAATTGCTGATCTTGACCATCACAGCATTGAGTTGTCAGGGGAGAGGGAAAATCAGCAAGGGTTCCACTTTGGGTTGTACCTGCAGCACACCCTTACCAGATGGTTGCAGAGAACCAATGAAGTCTTGTGCTGTAGTTCAAGTGCTTTTCTAATCAGAATCATGGATATACATGCCGGTAGAATATAATGGTGAGAAAATTGAGATTAAAGATATTGTGATGAACTGAAAACTTAATTCACCTCTGCATTTGCAAATACAGAAAGATATAGTTATCAATTGCGTTTATCCTTTGATAAAAACAATCAGATTATTTGATCTAAAATTAATTTTTTATTCATTCATGGAATGTGGGCTTCACTGGCTAGACCAGCATTTCTTTCCCATCCCGGATTGCCCTTGACAAGGTAGTGGTGAGCTGCTTTCTTGAACCGCTGCAGTCCACGTGGCGTACGTCTAGCCACAGTGGTGTTGGGGAGGAGTTCCAAGGTTGAGACTCAGTAACAGTGAAGGAGCGGTGATATATTTCCAAGTCAGACTGGTGAGTGGCTTGAAGGGGATCTTCCAGGTGGTAGTGTTCCCATGGAGCTGCAATGCTTGCCCTTCTAGATGGTAGTGGTCATGGGTTTGGAAGGTGTTGCCTAAGGAACTTTGGTGAGTTCCGACAGTGAGATTTATACATGGTGCACACTGCTGCAACTATGTGCGGTGGTGGAGGGAGTGAACATTTGTGGATGGGGTGCCAATGAAGTGGGCTGCTTACTCCTGGATGGTGTCAAGCTTCTCGATTGTTGTTGAAACTGCATTCATCCAGGCAAGTGGGGACTGTTCCATCATGCTCCTGACTTGTGCCTTGTAGATGGTGGACAGGCTTTGCAAAGCCAATAGGTGAGATATCCGCTGCAGGGTTTCCAGCCGCTAACTTTTTGTTGCGATAGTATTTATATAGCTAGTCCAGTTACGTTTCTGATCAATGGTAATATCGAATCATGGAATCTCTACAGTGAAGAAGGAGGCCATTCGGCCTATTGAGTCTGCACCAATTGTCTGAAAGAGCACCCTATCTAGGGCCACACTAAGTGATAATTTATCGTGGCCAATCCACCTAACCTGCACATCTTTGGACTGTGGAAGGAAACTGGTGCACCCCGAGGAGACCCATGCAGACACAAGGAGAATCTCCAAACTCCACCCAGGTGCCTGGTGCTGTGTGGCAGAAGTTCTAACTATTGTGCCACCATGCCACCCTTATCTACCAGGATATTGATGGTGGGGCGATGGTAATGACATTGAATATCAAATGGTGATGGTTAAGATTCTCAAATGCGAACTTGGGGGAGGCACGGTGGCACAGTGGTTAACACTGCTGCCTCACTATGCCAGGGACCTGGGTTTGATTCCAGCCTTGGGTGATTGGCTGTGTGGAGTTTGCGTGGAATTCCTCCAGGTGCTCCAGTTCCGTCCCATAGTCCAAAGATGTGCAAGTTAGGTGGATTGGCCATACTAAATTGCCCCTTAGTGTCCACATATTAAATGGGTTTACAGGGATGGGGCAGGGGATTAGGTGTCGATGGGGTGCTCTTTCAGAGGTTCGGTGCAGACACTTTGGGCCAAATGACCTCCTTCTGTACTGTAGGGATTCTATGATGTCAAGTGCAGTCACTCTCACCTTACTTCTGGATTTCGGCTTTTTCATCCATGTTTGAACCAAGGCTGTAATGAGGTCAGGAGCTGAGTGGTCCTGGCGGAACCCAAACTGAGCATCCGTGAGCAGGTTATTGCGAAGCAAGTTACACTTGATAGCACTGTTGATGACCCCTTCCACCACTTTACTGATGATCAAGAGTAGACTGATGGGGTGGTAATTGGGCAGATTTGGGTTGGATTTGTGCTGCTTTTCATGTACAGGGCATACCTGGTGAATCTTCCACATTACCAGATAGATGTCAGTGTTGTAGCTTAACGGGAACAGCTGGATAAGGGGCATGGTGAGTTGTGGAACACAAGTCTTCCGTACTGTAACTGGAATATTGCCAGGGTCCATAGCCGTTGCAGTATCCAGTGCTTTTGGCCGGTCCTGAAATGACATGGAGTGAGTCAAATTGGCTGAAACTGGCATCTGTGATGCTGGTGACCTCTGCAGGAGGCAGAGATGAAGCATCCACTCAGCACTTTTGATTGAAGATTGTACCAAATGCCTCACCCCTTTTTTTGCACTGATGTGATACATGGGGCAACTCCTTCAGTGAGTTGTTTAATTGTCCATCACCATTTATGCCGGATGTGGCAGGACTGCCGAACTTTGATCTGATCGGTTGGTTGTGAAATCGGTTAACTCTGTCTATCTCTTGCTGCTCGCGTTGCTTGGCACGCAAGTAGTTAATTGTCCATCACCATTTATGCCGGATGTGGCAGGACTGCCGAACTTTGATCTGATCGGTTGGTTGTGAAATCGGTTAACTCTGTCTATCTCTTGCTGCTCGCGTTGCTTGGCACGCAAGTAGTCCTGTGTTGTAACTTTACAAGTTTGACATTTGATTTTTAGGTATGCCTGGTGCTGCTCCTAGCATGCCCTTCTGCACTCTTCATTGAATTAGGTTTGATCTCCTGGCTTGGTGGTAATGATAGAGTGGTGAATATTCTTGGCCATGAGATTATAGATTGTGGTTGAGTACAATTCTGCTGCTGCTGATGGCCCATAGCACCATATAGTTGGCCAGTATTGAGATGCTAGATCTGTTCCAAATCAATCCGATTTAGCACGGTGGTTGTGCCGTGCTGTAATACTCAGAAGGAGAGCGAGGCCAGCAGCGTGGGTTCAATTCCTGTACCCGGCTGAGGTTATTCAAGAAAGTTCCACATTCTCATCCTTGCCCCGCGCCTGAGGTTTGGTGATCCTCAGGTTATATCATCACCAGTCAGCTCTCCCCATGAAAGTGGAAAGTCGCCTATGGTCATCTGGGACTATGGCGACTTTACCTGTGCCACACACACGATGGAGGGTATCCTCAACATGAAGCTGGGACATCGTCTCCACAAGGACAGTATAATGGTCACTCCTGCCAATACAGTCATGAACAGATGCGTCTGCGTGTAGGCAGGTTGGTAAGGATGAGGCAAATATTTATTTCCCTCTTGTTGGGTCCTCACCAACTGCTGCAGACCCATTCTACCAGCTATGTCCTTTAGAACTTGACCAGGTTGGTCAATAATGGTGCTACCAAGCCATCTTAGTGATGGGTATTACTGTCCCCTGCCTAGAATACATTCTGCATCCTTGCCACCTGCAGTGCTTTCTCCAAGTGGTGTCCAATATGGAGGAGTACTGATTCATTAGCTGAGTGGGAGTGACACACAGTAATCCATTGTTTGACTTGATGCCAAGAGAATTCATGGAGTTCAGAGTCAATGTTGGGGTCAAAGAGTCATAAGAGGTCTACAGCACAGAAAAGGTCCTTTGGCCCATCATGTCTGTGCCGGTCAAGAACAACCACCTAACTATTCTAATCCCAGATCTCCCAGGGAAACTTCCTCATAACTGTATACCATCTGATGGGCCAGGACATTCCCAGGGGTGATGATGATGGTGTCTGGGACATTGGCCTTAAGGTATGATTCTGTGGATATGACTACATCACTCTGCTGCTTGACAATTTGTGAGACAGCTCTCCCAAGTATGGCACAAGCCCCCAGATGTTAATAAGAGGACCTTGTAGGATCAACAGGCCTGATTTTTGCTGTTGTTGTTTCTGGTGCCTACATCGATGCGGGTGGTCCAGCTGGTTTCATTCCTGAGTCTTCGTAGCGATTGGATACAACTGAATAGCTTACTATGTCATTTCAGAGGGCATTTAAGAGTCAAACCACATTGATTTGGGTCAGGAGTCACATGTCGGCCAGACCAGGCAAGGACAGCAGATTTCCATCCCTAAAGGACATTAGTGAACCAGATGGTTTTTTACAACAATCGACAATGTTTTAATTCCTGGTTCCGTGGTGGGATTCAAATCCAGGTTCATAGAGAGTTACCCTGGGTCACTGGATTACTCATCCAGAAACAATACCACCATGCCATCACCTCTTCTTTATGATTCAATTTCACCACTGATGGAATTTTAGTTCCTCTTGGCCAGTGAGAATGGCGCCCCAGAGCAGATACAATTTGAAGCTGCCATCACCTGGCTCCAATCCACTGCGTTCTTGGCTGGCAAATATTTACAACAATGAATTATCCCATCAACAAGGCTTTGCTAAAGGTTGGGGAGGGCCGACTTGATAGTCAAAAGCTTTGTCCATTGATGACATCGGTACCAAGACGTAATAGTGCCTTCACATCAGTGGCAGTTTTGCATTGTCCATAGCCTAGTAGAACCATGGCAAAAAGGTGCTGGCCAAAATAAGTTTTTTAAAATTACTTCTGTTTGAACTCTCTGCAGGTCAGAACAAGGAGCAGTGCTGCCCCCAGTCCTTCTCAATCATCTGCAGAACATTCCTCCCACAGACTGCAAGGTACCATTCCTATGGGTTCCTGCTGCACCCTACCACTAAGTACAGCTCCCACCTGTAGGACAGGTAATAAATCTGGCCAGGTGTCGGGCTCTGGCAACCTTTTACTTGGGATTGTGCCAATAAGTTTGCAAGGTCTCTATCTTCCCAAATTCTGTAAGTGCACTATTTGCATTGGTACTTGCGAACTTTGTTCCCACCCCACTTCTAAAATCTGGGTCTATATTTCACTGAAATAAATTATTCGGATGAAACAACAAAAAAGTGTGCACCTCAATTCTAAAAATAAAATTTATTTTTAAAACCCAAAATAGTAACTTCATTCAAGATTACGCTGCTTTGCATATTGCTGGTTTTATTTACCAAGCAACGGTAGAAATCTGGTAGGGTGAAGATTGAAAAAATGTTTTGGAGTGGGAAACAGGGGATAAATGTTAGCCAAACTACTTACGCAATTCCACATTGTGGCTGAAATGGTCACCAGCAGGGTTGGTTGAGTTGGAGTCCCAGTTAAAACATTATTATGCAACGTTTGTACTAACATTAGATGGTTTAGATGCCCAAGTGAATTGTATAAATTGGGTTCTGGGATACTCACGTCTCCACAAATTGCCAATTACTGAGGGCTTCACAAACAAGAGCTAAAGTGTATTCCTAATAAAAGATTACAGGTTTTGTACAAGATGAAGGTTGCTTGCAACTCATTATTAATTATACTCCAACACCGGCGGCAGAATGTGCACCAGCAGGCTGAACCAAATCCCTATCGCTTGCCAACCTAAACAATTAGTTAGATCAGAATAATCACCATGAGAACAGTAACTCTGGAGATTCTTTCTTAGTCATTTTGAGGCACATTTTGATTTAAATGTGTATTTTAACTACTCAAATTTAAGTTAGAATAGAACAATATTAACCTAAGCTTGTGCAATTCCATATTTCAAAATCATTAAATTTCAGTTTCTGAAATTGCACAGAGGTTCTAACCCATTCTCCAGCCCATTTAGGATGAAGTCAATTAGTTATTTTTAGTTGAGCAAAGATAATATTTCATTGTAATATGAAAGAGCAATACAGTCTACTTAGCTTCATATGTACTAATAAATAAAAATGTTGGGGAAGAAATTCAACTCACTGCCTTCCACTTTTTCCCCAGTGTAATATTCACATAAGACCTCAGAATTTCACATCATTATCTATTCTGCTAATTTTCACTGAAAATGCTTTATTGATTCAAGTGACTTTTAGTCGACATGGGAGTTTACCTAGAACAGGTATTAGGCTTCATAAATATGGAAATTGGGGTCTTATGCCAATTGTAGAAAGCCAAATGTAAAATTCATCCTTAAGTGGGCATAATGTGTGCATGCTTTGCATAGTTACATTTGTTGAACTTGTTGAGTGGCCTAATCAGTTGTCCTTAAAGGTGCAAAACACTCAAAAAGGAGTCCCAGGAAATTTGGCATTTTGTTCCACAGGATCAAGTGACACAACAGAGCTCCTTCGAGGACCGAGAATACATTTCTGGTCCACTGTCGGTATGTTTCAGCCCTCCCTCGTCTTAGGCACAATTTGTAATTTATGTAGCATAGAAGCCAGCTAATTTATGTGTTCCCCCAACAGGTAAACTGGAGTAGGTACCGCAATTTGCTGATGGCATTCAAATAAGACCAAAAGCTGAATTTGGCTCTGTCCTCAGATTGACACATCATGGGTACAATGTAAATTTCTACCTGTTAATTATTTGTATGCACAACTCGCAGCCAATGTAAAATTCCAGGTTCCATGTAGTTGATTATCATTGTATTCTTAACTAAACTAGAGTAAATGGCATTGAGGTGGTTAAATGGTATGACACGTGTGCTAAAATAAGCTACAAAAAGGCTAGTTATCAGTAATGAATTCCTGGAATGGATTCTAAATCATAGATTATCATAGAATTTACAGTGCAGAAGGAGGCCATTCGGCCCATCGAGTCTGCACTGGCTCTTGGAAAGAGCACCCTGCCCAAGGTCAACACCTCCACCCTATCCCCATAATCCAGTAACCCCACCCAACACTAAGGACAATTTTGGACACTAAGGGCAATTTATCATGGCCAATCCACCTAACCTGCACATCTTTGGACTGTGGGAGCAAACCGGAGCACCCAGAGGAAACCCACGCACACACGGGGAGGATGTGCAGACTCCGCACAGACAGTGACCCAAGCCGGAATCGAACCTGGGACCCTGGAGCTGTGAAGCAATTGTGCTATCCAAATGTTCAACAAATGTAATTTTCCTATTTTATGAAGCGCTTACGCCTGCCATTGCAAATTTTCATTTCTCCACAGTAATCCCTTGGCAGGAAAAACAGGATTGAAAACTAACCATAATCTTCTGCTGATTTCAACAGGACTTCAGGATGTATCGATCCAAAAGCATTGCGTATGAATCTGCGGCGGCGACGTAAGTCATCTTCCCAGTAGTCTAGGCGCCAAAAGTCATGCTGCTGACTGTGAAAAGACAAAACATATATATATATTCAGAATTATTAAAATTTGCTGCATGAGTCAGCAGGTATTACCCATTCTCCAATTCAATTTATTTAACAGGTTAGGTTTTTGTTTGAAAAATGATCCGTTTTTCCATTAAATATTCCAGGAACATAAAACGGAAAGCTAGAAGATGGAGGTATAGTATACATTATGGAGCATTTCTTCCCATTTACATTATGTATTCTTTGCAGAAAATAGAACATTTCAATTGCAAATTTAAAAGCAAATTTAACAAAAAGGCATTAATAGTTTTGGAGGGTTAATCCCAGTAATAATCAACTGATATACTGTTTTCCCACCTCCACATTTTGATATATATTTAATCCACATTCATATAAAATTTCAACAAAAATGGCTTTTTGAATTTATTTTGTGACAATAAAGAAGTATTAACAAACTGAACTACCTAAAGTCACAAAGCAGCACAAACTGCCATCCACATAAATCAGAGCCAGACCATTAGCAAATACAGCATCAAATTACATTTATAAATGGCACAGCTTGCCTCCTTTTACAGGGTTTTTTAACAAGGCTTGTAAATCATACAATGGGACCTCAAACCAAACAGCATGCAGTTTAATGACTGTAGTCCCTCTGCAGACTGAACTTGGAACTATAAAATATTGCTTTACTTGAGGTTGCAGAACCACGATTAAAATAATGTGTTGAAATATTCATTGAAATAATTCCCACAGGCAAAAAGCAACCTGAGAAAATTGCAATTTTATTCATTATTAATAAAGCTGAATTAGAGCTCAAAAAGTTCTAGCATGTGGTAATTGTCTGGATAAATTATTATTACAACATCAGTGAAGGTCTTGCACAATCTTATAGCTCTCAATTAAATTTCCCCTCAGCTTCCTCTGTTTCACAAAAACAACACAAGTCCATTAAATCTTTCCTCATAGCTAAAATTCTCTAATCTCAAATTCCTGGAAACATCCACATAAATCTTCTCTGTACACTCTCGCGTGCGATCACATCTTCCTGTAATGTTGTGACCAGAACGGAGTTTTAGCAGTACTCTAGCTAAGGCTTAACTAGTGATTTATACCATCCTAACAATAGCTTCCTGGTTCTTACATTCAATGCTAATAACGTATCCTGCATGCTTTTGTAATCACTTATTTGACTGTCCTGCTACCGTTAGTGATCTGTTGACTTGCACTCCATGGTCCTCTGTTCCTCTACACTCTCCAGTAATCTTCCATTTATTGTACACCCGCTGCCTTGGTTGCATTTCCAAATCCGTTATCTCATACACTCACGTTAAATAAAATAACTTTTTCGTGTTGCTAGTCAATCTCATGGTCACTGAACTTTTAAAATGTTGGTGTGTATTCTGTTAATGTTCGCACTCTTTATCAACACAAATATATTAAATATTTCTTCCACCCACTCCCCCTCCCCCCCCCGCCCCAGTCCTATCCACTTACCATCTCCGATAGAATCCCTACAATGCAGAAGGTGGCCAGTTGGCCCATCAAGCCTGCACCGAGCGTCCGAAACAGGACTCTACCTAAGCCCACTCCGCCACCCTATTCCTGCGCATTGATCATGGCCAATCCACCTAACTTGCACATCTTTGGACATTAAGGGGCAATTTAGCATGGCCAATCCACATTATCTGCATGTCTTTCGACTGTGGGAGGAAACGGAGCACCTGGAGGAAACCCATGCAGACATGGGGAGAATGTGCAAACTCCACAGTTATCCAAGACCAGAATTGAACGCGGGTCCCTGGCTCTGTGAGAGGCAGCAGTGCTAATCGCTGTGCCACCGTGCTGCCCTGACTTGTCAAAATTCTTTAAGCCTGGTTTGACCTTTAAACTTAGCAGGATCATGGCAGCTACTGCCGTAGAAAATGGCGTGGCTTACCCATCTTCAACTGAACTGCCCTCAACGGAAAGCCCTATGTTTGAGCTGCACTGCACAGATCTCGCCAGCCAAGAGTTGGGAGGTCAGGTGAGATAGGATTGCCTGGATTTCCAAGCAGAGTGGTAATCCAACTCAATTACCATTCCATTGCAAGTTACAACCCCTTGATATGAACTAGACTAATTTAGTGTTAGATGACAAGACCAATGTTCGGCTGGTGCAATGAAATCTGCAGCCCTGAGACTTACGGGTGCAAAGGTGGAAATTTGACTTGGGGAATGATGGGGATTGGGCAGGTCATTGAATTCAGAAATAGAGAACTCTGTACCCGGTCAACAGTGTCCTGATGGCAAGATAGCTAGAGGAAAACAAGTTAGAGAATGAACTGGTCAGTAGCTGCGGTGCAGTTTTGTTCCAGGGCTGAATGAGATGCAGATAGGTAGAGAGTTGCAGATGGTGAAGCGATATAAGGAAGTGGCCAGAGACAGGCATGTATATGATTGAGTCCCTGGAGATAGTGAGGACTGGAAAGATGACAATGCCACGTAGGTGAAGATGATGGTATTTGGTGAAGTTGATGAAGGTTAAGATTAAACGGGCACTGCCAGACAATTATTTATTTAACATGTGCTTAGACACAAAGCAGAGCAATAGCTGAGCATCAGTAAAAAAGGTTGGTTTCTTTCATCGCTGTCAAAGATCCCAACACTCTTTCGAGGTGAAGCAGCGTTTTACTTGTACTTCTTTAGTGTACTATATTCGCAGCTCACAATATGGTCTCCTCTACATTGGGGAGATCAAACTGAGACTGGGTGACCTGAGGCTGGAGAGGCGGCTGTCCAACAGGCCAAGGAGGAGGAGGTGCAAAGGAGGCGCCGTTTCAGGCCACATTTGTAATGTCAGCGCCTGTCGCTCGAGGACCTGCCGGACCACGTCTGCTGCCAGAGACTCTGTTTATTCAGATGGTGGCGCACCATCTGAATGGTTGTCAAGGTGAGGGTCACCCTTAACCTCTATGCCTCTGGATCTTTGCAGGCGCCGCGCCTGTCTGATATATCGCTGACATCCGTTCACAGATGCATCTGCGCTGTCATGGATCCCTAATTTGCCTGGGCAATGGACTATATCACCTTCAATCTGGACCAAGCCGATCAGGATGCCTGGGCAGCGGGATTCGCCGTCATCACTGGCATGCCCCAGGTCAGGAGGTGATAGACGGGACACATGTCCCCCTACGAGCATTGGCTCATCAAGGGGTGCCCTTCATAAATACAAAGGGGTTCCAATCCCTGAACATGCAGTTGGTGTGTGACCACCAGCTGCACAGAATGCATTTCTGCGTACGATACCCGGGTCGCGCACTTGTCGGTTTCCGGCAATTTGGAGGTGTTCCCTTGGGAGAGGAGTTGGCTGTTGGGCAACCAAGGGTTACCATTGATGTCGTGGCTAATGATGCCTGTCTGGAGGCCCCAGACTGAGGCGTAGAACAGCTGAGATGAAGCCCATGCAACAACCAGGGGCATCATCGAGCGGTGCATCAGCATCCGAAAGATACAGTTCTGTGCATGGAACGCTCCGGTGAGACTCTCCAGTATAGCCCCAGGAGAGTCTCCAACATCTTGGTAGCCTGCTGCGTCCTTCAAAACATCATGCAGCAGAGGGGGAACATTTTGGAGGAGGACGAACGTCAGGCTTCTTCTGACAAGGAGGATGAGGAGGATGTCCACGACAATCCGGGCATGGAGTCTGGGTTGGCATCGCAGGCCGCCCAACTGTGCTTCAGGGCCGCCGTACACGGGAATACTTAATCACCTCCCAATTTTCAGATTAAGAGGCATGGCCAACGGCAGCTCCGACCCTGTCCCACCTCTCCATTCTCTTTTCAACCCCCTTCCAAGTGGTGCCCTCTTCCCCACAGCCACTCACATCCTCCCCTAACTCTCCTCCCTTCACTCCATCCCACCACCCTAGCTCCCTTGCCAACCCACCCCACCCTCCCCATGTCCTGTCAGCATCAGTGCAGGGCATTCACCCTAGGTTGAGGGTATTATCGGGTCTTGTCCATCAGACGGAGGATGATGGTGACTCACTGAGATGAGCTCTAGCGCTCCTCATTGTTTGACATCGTCTGACTCCTGCCTTTACAATCACATTCCACTGTCGGCCTGGGTGGACCTGCACGCGTGCTGGCCATTCCATCTCACTTGCCCATATATCCTTTTGTGGGGGAGGGGGTTTATGGCCAGGGGCACAAAGGTGATGATTCATTTGAGCTGACCGAAGGTGGTCATTCATCATTTTGCAACATTGCAAGCCAATCCACCTGGTGAGGCCCACAGCACTCGCTGTCTCTGCCACTTCCAGTTTACATCCGCAGATCAATCTGTCCAGCCCACTCTTCATGAACCTTGGAGTAGCTCTTCATCGAACCATCGTCTTGACTGGAATGAGTGTGTGTGGGGAGTGGAGTGCTTGTAAGCAGCTCTAGCTCGTCAAGCTCTCCAGTGCCAATTCCAGCCCCAGTGAATCCAACGTCGGCGGGAGTGAGAATTGCTCTAGATTCTCTTGGGCAGAGTGCCAGTCCATCAGCATGTCTTGAATTTCTCCGTAATTGGCGCCCCCAAAGGGAATGTGAACCCCTTGCGATTCAGTCCGGCGTCAACACTTATCTCAAACGGAGAACTTTGCCCAGTGACAATAAAGAAAGGGTGATATATTTCATGACAGGATGGTGGGTGACTTTCAGGGGAGCTTTTCATGTGGCAGTGTTCCCATTCGCTTGCTTTTCTTGCTCCTATAGCTGTTGAGGTTGCAGGTCTGGGAGGTGGTGTCAAAGCAGCTTTGGCGAGTTGCTGCATTGCATCATGTAGATGGTAGATACTACAACCATTGCACTGGTGATAGAGGGAATGAATGTTTGAGGTTAGGTTGCAATCAAGCAAACTGCTCTGTCCTGGGTTTTTGGGAATGCTGTTGGCAAGTGGACAACATTCTATCACAATCCTGCCTTCTGTCTTGTAGATGTTGAAAAGGTTTTGGGGAGTCAAGGGGTTAATGGTTCACTGTAGAGTACCCATCGTACAACCTGTGCTGGTAGTCACATTTCTCTGGTTGGTCCAGTTAACCTTTTGATCAATGGTGACATTCAAGAATATTGTTAGAGATGGTCATTATCTGGCACTTGTGTGGAAGAAATGTTACTTCACACTGTTCTGTAGAAGGGTGGATGTTGTTCAGAAACCTGGGGCGAGATTCTCCGAACCCCCGCCGGGTCGGAGAATCGCCGGGGGCTGGCGTGAATCCCGCCCCCGCCGGTTGCCGAATTCTCCACCACCGGATATTCGGCGGGGGCGGGAATCGCGCCACGCCGGTTGGCGGGCCACCCCCCACGATTCTCCGGCCCGGATGGGCAGAAGTCCCGCCGCTAGAATGCCTGTCCCGCCGGCGTGGATTAAACCACCTCTCTTACTGGCAGGACAAGGCGGCGCGGGCAGGCTCCGGCGTCCTGGGGGGGCCGCGGGGCGATCTGGCCCTGGGATGGGCCACCATGGTGGCCTGGCCCGCGATCAGGGCCCACCGATCCGCGGGCGGGCCTGTGCCGTGGGGGCACTCTTTTCCATGGCGGAGACGGAAGAGTCTCCCTCCACTGCGCATGCGCGGGAATGCCGTCAGCGGCCGCTGACGCTCCCGCGCATGCGCCGCCCAGAGGTGTCATTTCCGCGCCAGCTGGCAGGGCACCAAAGGCCTTTTCCGCCAGCTGGCAGGGCGGAAATTCGTCTGGCGCGGGCCTAGCCCCTTAAGGCTGCGGCTCGGCCCCCCAAGATGCGGAGCATTCCGCACCTTTGGGGCGGCGCGATGCCCGACTGATTTGCGCCGTTTTGGGCGCCAGTCGGCGGACATCGCGCCGTTTCCAGAGAATTTCGCCCCTGTTATCTACTCCACATTTAATATGTCAAGTGGAAGGGCAGCACGGTGGTGCAGTGGTTATGCTGCCTACGGCGCTGAGGGCCCGGGTTCGAATCACGGTCCTGGGTCACTGTCCTTGTGGAGTTTGCAGGTTCACCCCGTGTTTGCGTGGGTTTCACCCCCACAACCCAAAGATGTGTAGGATCGGTGGACTGGCGGCGCTATATTGCCCCTTGATTGGAAAAAATAATTGCGTACTCTAAATTTATTTTAAAAAATATGTTGAGTGTAGGAAATTTGAGAGCATCTAGGGTATTGAAGTCTGTGCACCAGGTTATGTATAAGATTTGTCAGGAGCTCAATTTGGAATGCCTGACTGAAAATTGAGAACCTAAGCATATCATGAGAGTTCCACATAATGGAATTTTGGTCTTTAATGGCCCTCTCCTTGTTAAAGAGTCAACATTCCAAACTGTTCTATCTTTTATTGAAGGAGAACACTTTTTCCCAGCTTATTCTTTAGTACAATGCCAGTGCTTTCCAAGGTCCTAAAATGCATCATTGCTTAAGAAATAAACTCCTACCATTTTTTAGCCTGACTCTTCAGAAGCTGATGATTCGCTGCCATAGTGCTGCTAATACTGCATGCTCTAGATGCCAGGAACACCACAAAAATATTTAACATAATTGAATTTGCATTATTTTGCAAAGTTTGGGACACAGGTACACACAAGTACCTGAGGAACATTGAACCTTGCACCTCTGTACCCCAATTGAATTATCTTTCTCTTGCACATCTTTATGCCCCAATTGTGACCATTTACATAATTACCACTGTTAACCCCCAAAACGTCCTTCTCCTCCATTCAACTGAAACCTCAATTATCCCATTCTGACATTTCTCTATTAACGCATTAATTAAATCCTTAATGCCGAATGCCTGCTTCTTTTAACTCTTCCTGCCTCACTGCCTGCCTGTCCAAATTCATTCCACCAGTTCCCAGTTTCATCAAGATCACTACTGTCAAATGCCCCTCAAGTATTCTACCTTTACCCTTCCACTCTCTCCAACAACCACATTAACTTTAATCTTCCTTTTCTTCCAAAGTCCTATAATGCAACTTGAGCATATCGCCTTCTGAACAATCCGTTTCCCCTCCAACACCATGGTCCATCCTTCTCATCCCTCACACCCAACCTTTCCATACGGCATCTTTTCATGCATGATTTGGCCTTTTAATTCCCCTCCTCTACTACTCATGTCTCAAACACTCCTTCCATGTAAAACAGCGGCTTACTCGTATTTTTTTCCAATTCATTGTGTTCACAATGTGGTTTTCTTTACATCGGGGAGACCAAATTCAGAGTGGGCAAATTTTTGTAGAACATCTCAATGTAGTGTACACGCATAACCCAGAGCTTCCTTTCACCTGTATTTCAATTCCTCGCCTTGTTACCACTCTGATCTTTCTGTCCTTGACCTGCTGCAGTGTCCCAATGAAGATAAACGCATGCTTGAGGAACAGTACCTCATCTTTTGACCAGGTACTTTACAGCCTTCTGGATTCAACTGAGCTCAGAATTTTTAGATCATAATCTCTCTGAAATGGGCCAGCAAGCCATAAAGTTCAAGGGGAATTTGGATGGGACAATCAATGCTGGCATTGCCAGCGGCACCCACATACTTTGAAAGAATAATAAAAATCCCTGTCTCCTTAGATGTTTCATGTTTTTTATTGTTGGTTTGCTTTTTTCTTGTTTCTTTCTTCATCACGGATCTTTTGGAAAGGTGTAATATTGCCAATTCACACATGCTTTAGATGCTTTTGCTGCTTGACTTGTCCCATCGCCATTGGCTTTGACATCTATTCTGTCCTGCCTTACATCCAATTAAAGAGCTTCTATTGTTCTTCGTCTGTCAACCCCTTTCACTTGTTCAAAACCTATATTTCTAACCTTTCTCAGTCCTGTTCAAAGGTCACAGACCTGAAACACTAACTTTTTTTTCTCACAGATTGTGCCTAATTTGCTGAGTATTTCCAGCATTTTGTTTTCTTTCAGATTTCACCATAATGCCATCCGCAGCATTTTGCTTTTGTCCACAAATACTTTGTTGCTTCACAAATGTTCCTCTCTGCCCTTTTCTTACTTTTTAATCAATCAATTTGATTTCTGCTCTATTCAAGGGTAACTTGATAGCAAGTGGCCATGTGCTTAGCGCTGCTGCCTCATAGCGCCAGGGACCCGGGTTCAATTCCAGTCTTGGCTGACTTTCCATGTGGAGTTTTCATGTTACATAGAAACATACATAGAAAATAGAAGCAGGAGGAGGTCATTCGACCCTTCAAGCCTGTTCTGCCATTCATTATGATCATAGCTGATCATCAAGTTCAATACCCTGATTCCGCTTCCTCCCATACCCCTTGATCCCTTTAGCCCCAAGATATCTATCTAAAGAACAAAGAACAAAGAACAAAGAAATGTACAGCACAGGAACAGGCCCTTCGGCCCTCCAAGCCCGTGCCGACCATACTGCCCGACTAAACTACAATCTTCTACACTTCCTGGGTCCGTATCCTTCTATTCCCATCCTATTCATATATTTGTCAAGATGCCCCTTAAATGTCCCTATCGTCCCTGCCTCCACTACCTCCTCCGGTAGTGAGTTCCAGGCACCCACTACCCTCTGCGTAAAAAACTTGCCTCGTACATCTACTCTAAACTTTGCCCCTCTCACCTTAAACCTATGCCCCCTAGTAATTGACCCCTCTACCCTGGGGAAAAGCCTCTGACTATCCACTCTGTCTATGCCCCTCATAATTTTGTATACCTCTATCAGGTCGCCCCTCAACCTCCTTCGTTCCAGTGAGAACAAACCGAGTTTATTCAATCGCTCCTCATAGCTTATGCCCTCCATACCAGGCAACATTCTGGTAAATCTCTTCTGCACCCTCTCTAAAGCCTCCACATCCTTCTGGTAGTGTGGCGACCAGAATTGAACACTATACTCCAAGTGTGGCCTAACTAAGGTTCTATATAGCTGCAACATGACTTGCCAATTCTTATACTCAATGCCCCGGCCAATGAAGGCAAGCATGCCGTATGCCTTCTTGACTACCTTCTCCACCTGTGTAGCCCCTTTCAGTGATCTGTGGACCTGTACTCCTAGATCTCTTTGACTTTCAATACTCTTGAGGGTTCTACCATTCACTGTATATTCCCTACCTGCATTAGCCCTTCCAAAATGCATTACCTCACATTTGTCCAGGTTAAACTCCATCTGCCATCTCTCCGCCCAAGTCTCCAGACAATCTAAATCCTGCTGTATCCTCAGACAGTCCTCATCGCTATCCGCAATTCCACCAACCTTTGTGTCGTCTGCAAACTTACTAATCAGACCAGTTACATTTTCCTCCAAATCATTTATATATACTACAAAGAGCAAAGGTCCCAGCACTGATCCCTGTGGAACACCACTGGTCACAGCCCTCCAATTAGAAAAGCATCCCTCCATTGCTACCCTCTGCCTTCTATGGCCTAGCCAGTTCTGTATCCACCTTGCCAGTTCACCCCTGATCCCGTGTGACTTCACCTTTTGTACTAGTCTACCATGAGGGACCTTGTCAAAGGCCTTACTGAAGTCCATATAGACAACATCTACTGCCCTACCTGCATCAATCATCTTAGTGACCTCCTCGAAAAACTCTATCAAGTTAGTGAGACACGACCTCCCCTTCACAAAACCGTGCTGCCTCTCACTAATACGTCCATTTGCTTCCAAATGGGAGTAGATCCTGTCTCGAAGAATTCTCTCCAGTAATTTCCCTACCACTGAAGTAAGGCTCACCGGCCTATAGTTCCCGGGATTATCCCTGCCACCCTTCTTAAACAGAGGAACAACATTGGCTATTCTCCAGTCCTCCGGGACATCCCCTGAAGACAGCGAGGATCCAAAGATTTCTGTCAAGGCCTCAGCAATTTCCTCTCCAGCCTCCTTCAGTATTCTGGGGTAGATCCCATCCGGCCCTGGGGACTTATCTACCTTAATATTTTTTAAGACACCCAACACCTCGTCTTTTTGGATCACAATGTGACCCAGGCTATCTACACCCCCTTCTCCAGATTCAACATCTACCAATTCCTTCTCTTTGGTGAATACTGATGCAAAGTATTCATTTAGTACCTCGCCCATTTCCTCTGGCTCCACACATAGATTCCCTTGCCTATCCTTCAGTGGGCCAACCCTTTCCCTGGCTACCCTCTTGCTTTTTATGTAAGTGTAAAAAGCCTTGGGATTTTCCTTAACCCTATTTGCCAATGACTTTTCATGACCCCTTCTAGCCCTCCTGACTCCTTGCTTAAGTTCCTTCCTACTTTCCTTATATGCCACACAGGCTTCGTCTGTTCCCAGCCTTTTAGCCCTGACAAATGCCTCCTTTTTCTTTTTGACGAGGCCTACAATATCACTCGTCAACCAAGGTTCCCGAAAATTGCCGTATTTATCTTTCTTCCTCACAGGAACATGCCTGTCCTGTATTCCTTTCAACTGACACTTGAAAGCCTCCCACATG
Source organism: Scyliorhinus torazame (assembly GCF_047496885.1). Taxonomy (NCBI): domain Eukaryota; kingdom Metazoa; phylum Chordata; class Chondrichthyes; order Carcharhiniformes; family Scyliorhinidae; genus Scyliorhinus; species Scyliorhinus torazame. Next base: position 162,274,940 of record NC_092721.1, on the reverse strand, counting down.
TCAGATGTTGATTTGCCCTCAAACATCCGCCCCCAATCTATGTTCTTCAGTTCCCGCCTAATATTGTTATAATTAGCCTTCCCCCAGTTTAGCACATTCATCCTCGGACCACTCTTATCCTTGTCCACCAGTACTTTAAAACTTACTGAATTGTGGTCACTGTTACCGAAATGCTCCCCTACTGAAACATCTACCACCTGGCCGGGCTCATTCCCCAATACCAGGTCCAGTACCGCCCCTTCCCTAGTTGGACTGTTTACATATTGTTTTAAGAAGCCCTCCTGGATGCTCCTTACAAACTCTGCCCCGTCTAAGCCCCTGGCACTAAGTGAGTCCCAGTCAATATTGGGGAAGTTGAAGTCTCCCATCACCACAACCCTGTTGTTTTTACTCTTTTCCAAAATCTGTCTACCTATCTGCTCCTCTATCTCCCGCTGGCTGTTGGGAGGCCTGTAGTATACCCCCAACATTGTGACTGCACCCTTCTTATTCCTGATCTCTACCCATATAGCCTCACTGCCCTCTGAGGTGTCCTCTCGCTGTATAGCTGTGATACTCTCCTGAACAAGTAGCGCAACTCCGCCTCCCCTTTTACATCCCCCTCTATCCCGCCTGAAACATCTAAATCCTGGAACGTTTAGCTGCCAATCCTGCCCTTCCCTCAACCAGGTCTCTGTAATGGCAACAACATCATAGTTCCAAGTAGTAATCCAAGCTCTAAGTTCATCTGCCTTACCCGTAATGCTCCTTGCATTAAAACATATGCACTTCAGGCCACCAGACCCGCTGTGTTCAGCAACTTCTCCCCGTCTGCGCTGCCTCAGAGCCACACTGTCCCTATTCCCTAGTTCTCCCTCAATGCTCTCACCTTCTGACCTATTGCTCCCGTGCCCACCCCCCTGCCATACTAGTTTAAACCCTCCCGTGTGACACTAGCAAACCTCGCGGCCAGGATATTTATGCCTCTCCGGTTTAGATGCAACCCGTCCATCTTATACAGGTCACACCTGCCCCGGAAGAGCTCCCAGTGGTCCAGATAACAGAAACCCTCCCTCCTACACCAGCTGTTTAGCCACGTGTTTGTCTGCTCTATCTTCCCATTTCTAGCCTCACTGGCACGTGGCACAGGGAGTAATCCCGAGATTACAACCCTCGAGGTCCTGTCTTTTAACTTTCTGCCTAGCTCCCTGAACTCCTGCTGCAGGACCTCATGCCCCTTCCTGCCTATGTCGTTAGTACCAATATGTACAACGACCTCTGCCTGTTTGCCCTCCCCCTTCAGGATTCCCTCTACCCGTTCGGAGACATCCTGGACCCTGGCACCAGGGAGGCAACATACCATCCTGGAGTCTCTTTCACGTCCACAGAAGCGCCTATCTGTGCCCCTGACTATAGAGTCCCCTATAACTATTACTCTTCTGCGCTTTGACCCTCCCTTCTGAACATCAGAGCCAGCCGTGGTGCCACTGCTCTGGCTGCTGCTGTTTTCCCCTGATAGGCTGTCCCCCCCGACAGTATCCAAAGGGGTATATCTGTTCGAGAGGGGGACAACCACAGGGGAATTCTAATTCCTTCTTGAAATTACACAACATTTTGGCCTCAACTACTTTATGTAGCAGTGAATTACACAGATTCACCACTCTCTGGGTGACAACATTTCTCTTCACCTCAGTCCTAAAAGGTTTACTCCTTATCCTCAAACAATGATGCCTGGTTCTGGACTCCCCATCATCGGGAACGTTCTTTCTGAATTTACCCTGTGTAATCCTGTTAGAATTTTATAAGTTTCTATGGGATCTCCTCTCACTCTCCGAGACTCCAGTGAATATAATCCTAACAGACTTAGTCTCTGCTCATATATCAGTCTCGCCATCCCAGAAATCAGCCTGGTAAACCTTTGCTGAACATCCTTCCTCAGATAAGTACACCAAAACTGCACACAATACTACAGGTGTGGCCTCACCAATGCCCCATACAGTTGCAGTAAAATATCCCTATTCTTATACTCAAATCCTCTCGTTATGGAGGCCAACATACAATTTGCCTTCTTTACTGCCCTCTGTACCTTCGAGCTTACTTTCAGCAACTGATACATGAGGACATTAAGGTATCGCTGAGTATCCACCTCTCTCAATTTACACTGATTTAAATATAATCTGCCTTCCTATTCTTTCTACCAAAGTGGATAATTTCACATCTATCCACATTATACTGCATCTACCATGCACGTGCCCACTCACTGAGCCTGTCCAAATCCTGCAGAAGCATCTTTGCATCCTCCTCACAACTCACCTTCCCACCCAACTTTGTTTCATCTAAAAATCTGAAGATACTACACTTAGTTCTCTTGTCCAAATCATTAATATATAATGTGAACAGTTGGGGTCCTAGCACAGATCCCTGCGGTATCCCACTAGTCACTTCCTGCCAATCGGAAAAAGACACATTTATTCCAACTTTTTGCTTCCTGTCTGCCAACCAGCTTTCTATTCACCTCAAGACACTATCCGCAATCCCATTCCACTTTAACTTTTAAAAATGTTTTAATTGGTGTTTCAAGTACCAGTTACAGGATAGAAAAGCAAAGAAGTTGGGTTTCTCACGCAGAGTTTATACAACAACGAAAATGAAAACTATACATGGTCAGAACAACCAGCCTTGAGCCCCTCGCTGCCACCATAGCTGTGATTGGGGCTTTGATGCTGGATAGTATTTACATTACTACATCCGTGTTTGATTTTTACTCTGGTTTGTCAGGTTCCACTGGGGCCCCTGCTGCTTGGCGGTAGGGGTTGAACCCAGTTTCCCCCTTCTGTGTCTTGGTGTGGTTGGGGTTCCTCCCCTTTCTTGTCTAAAGGTTTTGTTCCGCTGGTGGGGTGGGGCAGAGGGGAGGGGGGGGGGCAGGGGGGGTTGCGGGGGGGGGGGTTCTAAGTGGATATTTCTGCCTCCTTGTGAAGGGTGTTAAGCAGATGCAAATATCTGAGCTTGTTCCCTTCTGGAAGTTGGAGTTTCTCTGTGAGTTCCCCCAGAGTCACCAGTCTTTCGTCCATGTACATGTCCTCATCAGTCAGTGTCCCTCTGTCTCCCCCTCACATTTCAAATGTACCATCCATCCCTGCTGGCGCAATCCTGTGGTTGTTGCAGATGGGGGTTCCCGTGGACATCTCGCTCAGTTCAAAATGGTGCCTGACTTGGTTCCACATCTTTGAGGTGGCTACTACCACTGGGCTCCCGGAGTGTGTGTGTGTGTGTGTGCGTATGTGTGTGTGTGTGTGGGGGGGGGGGGGGGGGCAGAGAGTGGCGCAGTGGCCAGCGCTCGGAGGAGGTCCCTGTGCAGGAGGGCTCCTCCATTTGGACCCAGTCTGCCTCCGCCTACCTTAGTCATCCCCTCACCCTCTCCTGGCCCAGTGGTAGAACAGAAGATTTGGCAGGGCCAGGTCTCCTGCATGCTGCCCTCGTAGAATGGATTTCCGTATTATAGGAACTCTTCCACCCCCACCCCGGCCCCCCACCCTCCCCCAGGCGATGGCCGTGATTAATTTGTCGTCCTTGGTGAAGAAGGATTTGGGGATGGAAATCGGGAACAATCTGAATACAAAGAGGAACCAAGGCAGCACGTTCATTTTTATTGACTGTACACTTCCCGCTATCGAAAGAGGAAGCAAGTCCCATATTTGCAGGTCCCTCTTCACCTCCTCCACCAGGCCAGAGAGGTTGTGGAGCCTCTTCCAGGTGTGAGTCACTTGGATCCCCAGGTTCTTGAACTTGGTTTGGGATACTTTGCTCCAGCTCCACTCCTCCCTCTCAGGAGTTTATCGGGAAGATTTTGCTCTTTCTCAGGTTGAGTTTGTCACCTGAGAAGGCGCCGAACTCCCAGAAGATCCCTGAAGGGACCGGTTATATTTCCCATGCTGGCTCGGGGGTTTGACATGTAGAGGAGCAGGTCGTCCGTGTAGAGTGAGACTCTATGCTCTCGGCCCTTTCTTTGAATGCCCGTCCACCAATCCGCCGATCTAAGGGCAATGACCAGCGTGAACTGGAGAGGAGATTGCAGGCACCCCTACCTCGCTCCCCTGTGCAGCTGTATGCTTGCCATAGGAGCGCTATATAGGAGCTTCACCCACGTGGTGAATCCTACTCCGAACCAAACCGTTCAAGCATCTCCATGAGGTACCTCCACTCTACTGGATCGACGGCTTTCTCAACGACCAGGGAGATGATCACCTCTGGTGTCCTCTCCCTGGATGGGATCATTACTACGTTCAGCTGGTGTCTGATGTTCACTGTTAGTTGTCTTTCCTTAACAAACCCATCCCATGCACTTTAACGTTATATAGGAATGTGCTATGTGAGACCTTGTCGATGCCTTCTGAAAGTCAAAACAAACCACACCCGCTGGGTCTCCCTGGTCAACTCCACTAGCTGCATCTTCAATGATGTGGAGATGCCGGTGTTGGACTGGGGTGAGCACAATAAGAAGTCTTACAACACCAGGTTAAAGTCCAACAGGTTTGTTTCGAATCACTAGCTTTCGGAGCACTGCTCCTTCCTCAGGTGAATGAAGAGGTATGTTCCAGAAACATATAGATAGACAGATTCAAAGATGCCAGACAATGCTTGGAATGCGAGCATTAGCAGGTGATTAAATCTTTACAGATCCAGAAATGGGGTAACCTCAGGTTAAAGAGGTGTGAATTGTGTCAAGCCAGGAAGGCGGATAAATCCTGGCTTGACACAATTCACACCTCTTTAATCTGGGGTTACCCCATCTCTGGATCTGTAAAGATTTAATCACCTGCTAATGCTCGCATTCCAAGCATTGTCTGGCATCTTTGAATCTGTCTATATATATGTTTCTGGAACATACCTCTTCATTCACCTGAGAAAGGTGCTCTGAAAGCTAGTGATTCGAAACAAACCTGTTGGACTTTAACCTGGTGTTGTAAGACTTCTTACCATCTTCAATGAATTCTAGTAGATTTGTCAAGCATGATTTCTCTTTCGTAAATCCAAGCTGACTTTGTCTGATTATACCACTGTTTTCCAAATGCTGTGCTCTGAAATCCTTGAGAATGGACTCTAGCAACTTCCCTTCGATCGACGCCAGGCTCACTGGTCTATCGTTCCCTGTTTTCTTTCTACTTCCTTTTTGAATAACGGTGCTATATTAGCTACCCTCCAATCTGTAGCAACCTTTCCAAAGTCCAAAGAATTTTAGAAAAAGACCACCAATGGATCTACAATTTCTAGGGTCACTTTCTTAGGTACGCTGGGATGGAGATTATCAGGCCCTGGAGATTTATCCGCCTTCAATCCCATTAATTTCCCCAAAACCATTTCTTCACTAATACTAATTTCCTTCAGCTCCTCACTGAAACTTGTTTCTGTCAGAACTTCCGGTACATTATTGATGTATGCCTTTGTGAAGATAGAGCAAAGTACAAACTTAGTTCCTCAGCCATTTCTTTGTTCCCCGTTATGAATTCCCCTGTTTCTGACTGTAAGAAGCTTACATTAGTTTTTTATGATCCCGCTAGCTTACGTTCATATTGTATTTTCCCCTTCTTAATCAATCCCTTGGTTGGCCTTTGCTGAATGTTAAACTGTTTCCAATCCTCAGGTCTCCTGCTTTTTCTTGCTAATTTGTGTGCCTCTTCTTCAAATCTAATCTTTAATGTCCCTTGTAAGCTATGGTATGGCCATAGTTCGTTTTCTACTCTTTTTAAAAATAAATTTAGAGTACCCAATTATTATTTTTATTTCCAATTTTAGGGGCAATTTAGCGTGGCCAATCCACCTACCCTGCACATCTTTGGGTTGTGGGGGTGAAACCCATGCAGACATGGGGAGAATGTGCAAACTCCACACGGACAGTAACCCAGGGCCGGGATTCAAACCCGGATCCTAAGCGCCGTAGTCCCAGTGCTAACCACTGCACCACATGCCGCCCCTTCCTTTTCTACTCTTGTGCCAAATAGGAATTAAGAACTTTTGGAGTTCGTCTCTTCATTCCTTGAATACCTACCATTGCCTTTCCACTGTCCTTCCTTTCAGAAATGTTTCCCAGCCCATCATAGCCAGTTCATGCCATGACAGTTACCTTTACTGAGATTCATGAACCTGATCTCAAAATCAACTTCCTCACTATCCATCCTGAGAAAGAATTCTATCTATTATGGTCACTCATCCCGAAGGGTTCTCTCACAACTAGATTTCCAACTAATCCTTTCTCATTGCACAACACCCAGTCCACGATGGCCTGTTTCCTTGTTCGTTCCTCAGCATATACGTCGAGAAAACCATCCCGTGTACACTCCAGAAATCCCTCCTCTATTGTACTGTAACTAATTTGACTCACCCTATTTATATGCAGATTAAAGTCACCCATAATCACAGTTGTTTCTTTATTACATGCATCTCTGATTTCCTTTCTAATGCTATTCCCAATATTATCCCCTTTCGGTGTCAGCATGGGTTTCCTCCGGGTGCTCCAGTTTCCTCCCACAGTCTGGAAATGCGCAGATTGGGAGAATTGGCCATGCTAAATTGCCCCTACGTCCAAGGATGTGCAGGTTAGGTTATGGAGTTCTGGGGCTAGGGTGGGATGGATGAGGGAATGGAAAAGTAGAGTGAGTTTTCGGAGGGTCGGTGCAGACTGGATGGGCCGTACGGCCTCCTTCTACACTATGTGGATTCTATAATGATACATTGGAACAACACCACCTGGAAGGCAGCCAGTGCTTCTGGCAGAGTCAGCTCGGGAAATGTGGCCAGGAATACTGCTCTCCAGTGTCGGAAGGTCAACAACCTACACCGGGCAGCCAGAGGGAGTAGACACCAATGTCAACCCTCCCTCCACTCCAATCCCCCCTTCACACCTCCCCCCTCACCACAATTGTGAACCACGCATGTGACTGGTGTGGCCGAGGACAGGCCGGTCACCCAGGCGGAGGCTGGCGGACGGCGCAGAAGTAAGGAAGCACCGGGCCCCACCGGAGGACCTGTCAAACATGAGTTGTTATTGCCTTACTGACTGACACACCTTCCCACTGACCACATGTCCGTTCTTCTGCAGGTTTTCCATCTAACGGCACAGGCCCATCCCAGGCGACCCCCTCTCCTGACTCCGAGGAGAACACCTCGGAGGAGAGTTCCGAGGATGCAATTGTTATAGTCATGACACAGCTGTCATCCCCACCCTCCACCAGCGCAGATACACCTTGGTGGGACATGTTAGTGGACAGGAATCAGGGGCACAATCTGGTAAGCACCTCACAGCTCATGATGCACATGAGGTGGACGCAGGAACTCCCAGGCGAGACGGCAGTCAGAGGGATGCTGGATCCCAGGATCCAGCTGGGTCCCAGCTTGATGCTAAGCCTGTAGTACAGAGGTACTCGGAGCTGATGGAGACGATAGGAAGCAGTCGGGACATTCAGAGGGAGATTTCAGTGTCACTCCAGCAGATCCATATCCGATTGGAGGAGTCCCAGAGGCTACGGGTACAGGAGGTGAGTGGCACCGAGGCCATCACTGCTAGGGTAGTGACCGCAGTGCACAACGTCAGAACCATGAGTGAAGGTGTCCAAGACATCTTGCAGTCAGTGATGGCCATGGCTGAGGGTCTCGACAGAATGTCCGACTCGCTGGGGGATGTCATCCAGTACGAGGTGGTCCTTGATGAGGTTCTGCGGGACATGCCCCACTCTCAGATGGGAATGGCCGAGGCGCTGCGGAGCTTGTCCCAGTCACAGATGGGCATGGCTGAGGCACTGCAGAGCATGTCACAGTCATTGAGGGGGCCGACACCATGGTGCAGATCATGGGTAACCGCCAGGGCTGGCAGAGGCAGATGATGCAGGGGCAGCCGAGGCTTGAATCAGCTGCCCCCCCATCCCAAGGTGAACCCCAGGGCCTTATGGGCACCGACTGGGAAGAGGGGGCGCTGAGTGCCAACCCGGACCAGTCCCATGGAGTGACGACGATGGCCACCAGTTCCCCCGAGTTCCACCCCTCTGATGAGGCTGTGTCTCAAGGTCAGCACACGGGACAGGGCGGCACGGTTATGTATGTGCCACCAACAAGTGAGCCGGGGTCCTCCGACGCCAATCAGCACCAGCGTGACCACATGCTGGGGAGGCCGCTGAATGACAGGTTGGATATGGGGTGGCTCCCGTTAATTGTACAGAAACTGGGCTTAAAGTGGTGATAATTGGTTTCTTGCCACGCTACGTAGAGATCCCGTGTGATGATGCTCAAAGTGTTGATGTTCAAAGAGCCTTGGGTGTGCTTGCTCAGTGAAAGCAGAAAGTTAGCATATAGTGCAACAACAAAATTAGGAAGGCAAACTGCATGTTGCCCTTTATTGCAAGGGGACTGGTGTACAAGAATAATAATCTCTTGCTGCAAATGTACAGAGAGTTGATGAGACCACATCTGAAATACTGTGTGTAGTTTTGCTCACCACATTTAAGAGAGGATATACTTCAGGAGAGCAAAGGTTCACTAGATTGCTCCCTGGCGTGAGGGTCCCTGGGATGAGGGGATTGTCCTATGATGAGCGCTGAGTAAATGGGTCTACATTCTCTGGAGTTAAGAATGAGAAGCAATCTCATTGAAACCTACAACATTCTGAAGGGTTTTGATAGGGTAGAGGCTGAGAGAGTGTTTCCAATGGTTAGGGGAATCTAAAACATGGGGGCACAGTCTCACGATAAGGGGACTGTGATGAGGAGAAATTACTTGACTATGCTATTCTCTACCCCAGAGGATTGTGGATGCTCCATCATTGAATACATTTAAAGCTGGGATAGACAGGTTTTTGCTTTCTCAGGGAATTAAATGGATATGCGGAGTGGGCAAGAAAAAGGAGTTGATCAGCATTGAATGGCAGGGCAGGTTTGCCAGACCATATGATCTACTCCTGTCTGCTCCTATTTCTTGTGTTTTTGTCACATTCTACTGATATTTCAACCTTATACATGTCTCTTTACTCCTCCTGCTTGGCATTTGATATCTCTGGACAGGATTTGCCGCTGCCTGATGCCAAGAGCGAGATTGACAATCAGGAGGAGAACGTTGCGACGGGTAAAAAACAGGATTGGTGCCCAGCGCCGATCCCGTTGCGATGCTCCGGTGCCTTGCGGCATCAAGGTCCGCGTCCCGTGCCGGCGACCTCATGCAAATCCGTGATTAGCATGGATTTGACTACGATTAATGGGCTGGATACTGGATGCTCCACCCCTCTGCAATGTTGCACCTCTGTCAGGCAGGAATCACATGGACGTGAATTGGTGCAGGGATTTAAGAGTGGGGCCTGGGCGCCATGGCTGTTGAGGGTGAGTAAGAAGGTAAGAAAACTCTCAAAACTTTCAGGTTTGCTGGAGGATGCCTCCTGGATCTTGAGGAGTAGCAGGGAATGACTTGGCAGTAAGTACGTGGACTCAGGGTGCCCCCTCGTGATCGGAGTGGCCTGGCTCAGACCCCTATTGCACATTATTTCATTTATACACCCCCAGCTGCAAGTTACAGGCTCCTGGCTGTTCACACTGTTGACTGCTGACTGTATCCTGCATATGCGCAGAAGGCTTCTGGTCATGTGGGAATCCACCCAGCCAACCCCTCTGGAAACCCTCATGACCCAATCATCAAAGCGCTGGGTGTGGCCATGTTCAATCACTGGCCCACCAGATGTTGGCACTCCTCTGTGCACTCCTCAGAAGTGCAGCCCCACAGCAGAGGAAGCAGGGAATTAGCAGAGCTCACCCCAAAAAAAGGACACATGCATCGTGGTTGTTGGAACCCACCTTGGCACCTCAGAGTAGAAACCTCAACAGAGACACTATCAGCTAGCCCAGATCTGAAGATCATGAGCTGTCCCCAAGCCCTGCCTGTACACCACGCCCCTGATCCCATCCACCCTGCCCCCAGCCAGGAAACCTGTCCAGTTTTCTGTCACAGCCTGTGTGTTAAACCCAGGCTCCATAAAACACTGCAGCTAAGCTCCCAGCACACTCCTATCTAAAGGACCTGCTGGCACACCAATCGCTTCGCATGCAGGCGACTAGCAACACAAGTTGACTGTCTCAACCACACAACTAGTTGCCACCCTGCTGGCGAGATAACACATGGCCCACTCACGACTCGTCCACAGTCGACCCCATTGGGAGAAACAGGACAGGGGCTACAGAGCTTATGGGCTGTGGCAGCCACAAGCACCCCTGTTGACAGGGACAGGTGGTGAGGACAGAGGCTGTCCACATCACAGGGCAGGTGCCACACACGGATGGGGACAGGGGTGCAGTGTGGACAACATCATATCAAAGGGGCTAAGGGAGTTGCAGGGAGGGGGGGGGGGGGGAAGTATGTTGCAGCAATGCAACTCAGGGTGACCATGTAACCTGGTGGCATTGGATGGTCAAGGGAATCCTCATCGTTAATATTATTTGTCATTCTCCCCCCCACCCACAGAATCATGCATTTTGTAATACAGCCAGCTTTTCTCGCTATCTACTTGGAATTCTGGTAGAATGCCTGCTGCTGTTGTGGATGCACGAAGGCAACAGCGCAGAGTCAGCCCAGGGAGTGTCCGACACAAGAAGAGCCTGCCCCAGAAGAACAGGGACTGGCCGGCGAGGCTCAAGTGCCGGCCGTCGAACAGGTTGAGGAGGAGGTGTGAAGGGGGCAATGCATCTGGCCACATGTATACCGTTGGTGCCTCCTTCGAGGAGCTGCCGGACTGTGTGTGGTCGACGTAGACTTATGCTCACCAGGGAGACCGTGCACCAGCTGTGCCAGATGGTGGCACACCTAGCACAATGGGAGCTTGGAGGAAAACACCCACTCCTGGTGGGTGTCAAGGTGACGGTCGTCCTGAACTTTTATCCCTCTGGTTCATTATAGGACTCGAGCGGGGACCTGTATGTGATCTCGCAAATGTCCGCACACGGTACATCTGCGCTGAAATGGGTGCCCTATGTGCCTAGCTGGACCAGGTTCATCAGGATGTCTGGGCAGCAGGGTTTGCCACCAGTTCTGGCATGCCCAAGGCCCAGGTGGTGATTGATGACATGCATGTTGTTTTCTGAGCACCGATTCGACATAGGGTGCCCTTCATCAACAGGAAGGGCTGCCACTCCATGACTGTGCAGTCGGTGTGTGACCACCAGCTGCACAACATGTATGACCGATATCCAGGTAGTGTGCACGGCGCATACGTTCTGGTGCACCTGTTGGTTCCTGGCACCTTCGAGACACACCTTTGGGCGAGGTGTTGGCTATTGGGCAACAAAACTTACCCGCTGAGATAATGGCATACAGCCATCTTCTTGGCTGGAATGACAGTCTGTGGTGACTAGAGCACTGAGAAGCAGTTGCAGATTGTGAGTCTCTTTAACATGAATCCCAGTCCCAGCGAATCAGATACCAGTGGGACTGGGAATCGCTTGGGCTGCCCTTGGGCAGAGTGCTTGCCCATTTGCATGACCTGAATTTTAACTGCATGGTGCAAATTTACTGCAATTCAGGTCGAATGGGAGAAAATTGTCTCTCAAACGAAGAATCCTGCCCTCTGTCTTTCAGCTGGAAAGGATTTAAATTAAAATTATTACTGTTGTAACACTGTGGAGTTGCAATTGAAGAAAACATGTGGATTTCAGTTTTTAACGTTCTGAAACACACAAGATTGTTTCCAATTAAACAAAGGCAGCAAAACAATCTGATCATCACGTGATAAACCAGGGTAAATTACTTGGATTAGCCCTGTCCTGATTAGGATCATAAAGGTGTACATGTAACTGAAAAATGATTCACAGTATTCACAAGGTAAATATCTGTCAATGCAGCAAATGGTCTGAAATATCAACGATGTTTAGGTTAAATACTCACACTATATCATTGTGTTGTGCTCAAGTTATTATGTGGTACACTAAAATGTAGAAAAACGGTATGTGTTTATCTAAAGGCATGACTGGCACAAAATTAAGAACAATGTTGCCAAGAATCTTCTGCTTCTGCTGAAAAGTGAACCACTAAGCTAGAAGGCAACTGAAGATACTAAATAAAGTATTGATAAAACAGGCAGGAAGATAAAAAGCTCTGCATTGAATTATTACTTGTGCTTTACAAATATAATGATGAGAACTCTACATTTCTAAGACATTTGCCAACTGATTTATCTCTTTACTGGGGAATGTTTGAGTCTCAGGAGCAAACTGTCCTTCTTACTATACATTGTTTTATATTAACACAAAACATTCGGTCTGGCTTCTGAAAGATCATATTCTATATGCTGAATGTTTGATTACGATACAGCCCTGAAATATCACACACTTTATCATGTCTGCTTCCTTCCATCTTTGATAATTATTTCTGAATATCTGTAATGACCCAAAACACTGAATTCAAACCACAATAAATCTTCAGGCTATAACTCAGAGTGACAGACTATTCATCAGTTAGGCAATCTGTAGAAATAATTAGCTCCCCTGACTTTCACTTCCTACTTACCAATTGTACACAATGAGAAAAATATGGTAGCCAAGGTTTATACAAAGCAGGCTAAATTTATTATTCACATCTCCAATCAATCACTGTAAGGCACACTTGAAAACCTAATTTGCTGTTAAGTGTTGATAACCAGAAACTGCCAGGAAAGACAGTTGTACTGCATATCTTCACCCACCTTATACCATGTGAAATTTTCACACTGCGCATTTATACATAATTTGTTTTTTATAATAATTCTTTTCTATGAGGAATTTATTTTAGCCCATCAAAACTGCATTTAATTAGTTTTCTTTTTCCTTCTTTTTGAAACAGTTCCTTGCATGTAATTTTTTGCCTTAGGTATGTCCGACTTACAATGGGTTAAAAGGTCTCTGTAAAGGAAATCTGTTACTCCCAAACAATTTTGGTTACTCTATGGTTTACTTCTAGAAAATAATGTACTCCTACTAGACACACAATGCGGTTGTTATATAATGAAGTTGAAAGTTTCTGACTGATTCGATGACAATAGGAGTGAAACCTGAAAACAGAATGTTGGGTTGTACTGCTTCATAGTTGTTGCAGGTATTTAGGAATGCTATTTTACAAAGGGAGAATAAATGGAGTTATAGACTATTATGAAGGAACCTCTGAAGCCCTCAAATCCAATGCTCCCTCTAGGCTATAATATTTCTTTATTCACGCCAACAAAGATCAACTGAGCATGTGCAACTGGCAAGGGAATTATTCCATGAACAATCAAGGTCAAAGTTCTCTGGTGTCCACATCAATTTGTGCCCTTAATCTAACAAAAACTAGTTAAGGACCGTTACGGAAAGAAATCTGAAGAATAAAACTGGAAGCTGACATATTGTATGCTACATGCCTCCATTTTATAGATACAAATTATTCCACATGGTGGAAAACTTTGCTGCAGCTTAATTTAAGTGATTGGAATACATCACAATACACAGAAAATGTCTGAAAACTTCGTTTTAGCGCTAAATCAAAACATTTTTTGAACACACAGCATTTCATAGTTACTGTAATACCGCCAACAATTAGATTAAAAATTAATAACAATTATTAATATAATTGTGTGAAATGACTTTACTAATTTTAGATATTTTTAAACATAGCATATGAAAGCCATGTTTCAAGTAGTTGCAGCAGTTCTACCCCCTCCTCGTCAGCTGTTCTAATAGTGTATGAACACTCAAAAGAGTGTACCATAGTATCCTATTGAAGTATCCATTTTATAGAGTCTGGTATTCATCTTTTCATGCTTAATTTCAAAACTGCATATAGAAGTAATTAATGGATATAAACTGTCATGGAAAACGAGGTACAATTGGATTTCATTTAATTTTTAGAGAACATGCAACAGTTCATTAAATTTGCACTGAAATGGTATGGTGACATGTCAAATAGAACTGATCAAAAACACGTATATTGTTAAATAAGCGGCATTCATACTTAAGGCTTCGTAACTGCAGATTAGTATCTGACATGTTATGCCATTCATAGAGTGTGCTTTTAACTAGAGGTCTGAAGTTATGCACTTAGAATTTGTAGATCCAGTATGAAATAGGGGGCTGAATTCTCTGGTCCCCTAGCCAAGTGTTTCTCAGAGGCGAGCTGTTTACTGGCAGCAGGATTTTCTACTCCCTCCGCTTGCCAATGGGATTTCCCTATGAAGCCACCCCACGCCACCGGGATACCCACGGGTGGGATGCGCTACCGGTGGGAACTGAGAATGCGAATTGCCAGAGAATTCCGGCCAAGATATTTATCACACATATGTTACTGTTTCTCAAACTGGATAGAGTAATTGGAACTCATGAAAGCAGATTTAGAGAATGGGAGGGAATTTTTTTGATAAACAAGTGATTTAGTGAGACAACATTCAGGGAAATGATAAATATGTAAAATGATAAGGCAATATTGGAAGTCAGTAATGTGGTATAAGCGTCTGGTGCATATAGAGTTAATGTGGGCTTGAATGCAGTACTGTTCACACAATGAAATAAGAGAGCACGTGACCTTCACCCAGGATCAGTCTAGTGTCGGACAGAGCCGCATGCATGAAGACAGCTCCGGGCTTGTACCCTTTACTGTATATTTGTATCGTTCCAAGAATCAAAAAAGACTTACTGTTAACTGGCATTCAGATTACAAAGACTTCTTCAGACCTAATGAACTGTAACCAACACCCATCCAACATATCTAAAGTATCTGATCAGCAAAATTACTAACATCATTGATATTATACAAATGTGCATTAGATGGGTAAGACTCAAACAATTTAATAAGTTGTTCTGTAGATATAGACATTGGCCTGAATTTGCTAAAAACGTGCAATTCTAGAAATGTATCCTTGGAATAGCTTATGCCATTATGTACCACTGTGACATTAGTTTATGGGACTTGTGTGCTCTACAGACTGTTGCTAAAATCGTTGAGCAACTAATTATCATATCTCCACTCCACTTCAATCAATGATAAATCAACCTTTATTAATTAACAAAAATCAGCACAATCACCTAGACCAGGCTTGTCCAACTCATGGCCAGCAGGCCTCAAGCCCTCTGAATTTGGCCCGCCAAACCTTTTGGACATTCAACTACTTATATTTGAAAAATGCTGCAAAGCCTTGCATCCAATCACAGGCTGGATCCCCACTGCAGATTTAAAAAAACATAATTTACAGGATGAAGGTGTTGCTGGTTGGGCCCGCATTTATTGCTCATCCCTAGTTGCCCTTCAGAAGGTGGTAGTGAGTGAGCTGCCGTCTTGAATCGCTGCAGTCCGAGGTGTAGGTGCACCCATAGTGGTGTAAGGGAAGGAATTCCAGGATTTTGACCCAGTGACAGTAAAGTAATGGTGATATATTTCCAAGTCAGGATGGTGAGTGAGTTGGAGGGGAATGTCCAGGAGGAGCTGTTTCCAGATAGCTGCTGCTCTTGCAGAGAGACCCAATAAACAGGGAGAAGGTAAGTTTTTAAGGTAGGTTTCAGGGTGGAGAGCGAGAGCATAGAAGCTAGGAGCAGAAGTAGGCCATTTCATCCTTCTACACTGCTCCACCATTCAATGTGATCATGGCTCATCCTCTGCCTCAATGCCATATTTCCACTTTCTCCCTATTCCCATTGATGCCATTAAAATCTAAAAAAAATCTATTTCTTTCTTGAATACAATCAGTGACTTTGCCTCCACAGCCTTGTGTGGTACAGAATTCCACACGTTCACTACCCTTTGAGTGAAGAAATGTTTCCTCATCTCAGTCGTAAATGGTTTACCATGTACCCAGAGCCTGCGTCCCCGGTTCTAGATTCCCAAGCAGGAATCTTCCTGCATCTAGCCTGTGCAGCCCTGTTAGAATTTTATACATTTTAATCATATCTCCTCTCATCCTTCTAAAATCCAGTGAATACATGCCCAGTTTAACCAATCTCTCTTCGTAGGACAGTCCCACCAGGTATCATCCTGGTGAACCTTTGCTGCACTCCCTCGATGCCAAGTATATCCTTTCTTAGGTAACCATGATATGGAGATGCCGGCATTGGACTGGGGTGGGCACAGTAAGAAGTCTTACAATACCAGGTTAAAGTCTAACAGGTTTGTTTGGAATCACTAGCTTTCGGAGAGCAGTTCCTTCATCGAGTGAGGTTAGTGGTTCCAAACAAACCTGTTGGACTTTCTTGGGTAGGGAGACCTGGTAGCCAAAAACACAGCTGGTCTGATGATGGTTTCCCTTTCAGAAATAAAAACTTTCCTCTGTATAAAATTCTTAATAAGTTGATGATATTGCAAACCATCTCCTGATTAGGTATGCAACAGTTTTATACTGATTCATTGTTGTTGTTCATCATGTTCATTTGTTGCTTCATCATTCACCCATCATCAATACTGCTTCTTTTAATCAGTATTCATTATAAAAAAACTTTTGAACCCAAGGATAATTAGTATATTTATAGGCACTGTTAAATTGACTTAAACTGTACCATATTACCATTCCTCAGTGCTGCTCAGTTCTCTCCAAAATTCCAATAAAGCACCATCATATTCCCTATATATGGCTCCATTACAGGAATCTGCAGCAATTGTCTGGACTTTAGATCATTATAATAAATGCAATCCAAGCAAAGTCTATTTAAATCTGAGGTAGAGAAGGAAGAGCAGAAATTTTCATTACTGACTGTGTATTTCTGTGCGTTTTAAAGAATAAAATACACAGTAGCACACCGCCTGAGACTGAGGGATCAAGTAATTTCCACAATGCAACAAAATGGACAAAGCATTTGACCCAATAATTGCAAAGTGTAATGACATTAGACCTATTAACAATACAAGATTTTCAGATAGTACAAACTGGTCAGCATTTCCATCTCGACAACTTTGCCTAACAGAAAGTGTAGCTAGTTAGGACTATCAAACATGCATCCATTTCCAGTGGTCATGCAAGAAATTGGATCCTGACAGGATTGCGGAAATGACTATATATGATCAGAATGATTTTCATCTGCATTTTGTTAGGCTAGACATTGATTTCAATTTGGCCGTGAACAGCAAAAGGCCAGCTGTAGCCTAGGGTGAAAACAAACAGTATATTAGGCTGTAATGTTGGCTGACTACATCAATATTCTACACAATATTTCACCTTTCCACAGATATTTTAAAAACTCTGTTTGAAAATAATTGACTACAGTGTGAAAGAACTCAAACATTTGGGATCAAATATATTTCATGGCGAACCTTCAAAACTCACATGTCAGCAACGGCGAGGGAGTGAAAACACCAGGCCTTCGCAAGACAAAGTGGCTAAGAAAAAACATTAACTAGACAGTAGCTCCTGAGGTTGGAACTACTACAAAAAAAATCTTTGGAACAAATGCTCAGAATCAGGAATCATTTATTGTGCTTACTATGATAAACAGTTGAACAACATTTTGTTTTGCTCTACTTTGTATGTACTATTATTGCGATAATTTCCACAGTAAAAATATGAATGAAGGAAGGTTTGTGTAGTAGAAGGGTCTGACACATACAAGGGTCATGTGGGACTGAATACACTATCACCCATATATGATGTAAGAGATCACATGCCCAGCACCTCGGGGTCAGTCTAGTGTTGGACAGGGCCATGTGCACAAGCAAGCATGGAGACACCTTCTAGCTTGAACCTTTACAGTATATATGTACAAGGTTCATGCAATGAATGGAAAAACCTAAAACCTCTCATATAGGGCAGCACGGTAGCACAGTGCTTAGCACTGTGGCTTCACAGCGTCAGGTTCGATTCCCGGCTGGGCCACTGTCTGTGCGGAGTCTGCGCGTTCTCCTTGTGTCTGCGTGGGTTTCCTCTGGGTGCTCCCTTTCCTCCCACTAGTCCCGAAAGACGCGCTGTTAGGTAATTTGGACATTCTGAATTCTCCCTCTGTGTACCCGAACTTCATTGCAATGTTAACCTACTTGTGCCAATAAAAGATTATTGTTATATTATTATAGATCATAGAATTTACAGAGCAGAAAGAGGCCATTCGGCCCATCGAATCTGCACCAGCCCTTGGAAAGAGCCCCCTACTCAAGCCCAGGCTTCCACCCTATCCCTGTAACCTGACCAAAGCTTTTGGACAATATGCGGAAATTGATCATGGCCAATCCACCTAACCTGCACAACTTTGGACTGTGGGAGGAAACCGGAGCACCCGGAGGAAACTCACACAGACACGGGGAGAAAGTGCAAACCCCACACAGGCAGTCACCCGAGTCCGGAATTGAACCTGGGATCCTGGAGCTGTGAGGCAGCAATGCTAACCACTGTGCCACCGTGCCACCCAGGAAATGCACAGAAAAACCAAAACCCTGCAAGGCAACAGAAAAATTCAAAGAAGCGCCCTGACCTGAAGAAACGCTTGACAAGCAGATGTGCAAAGGAAAATTGACAAAGTCAAAGTGGACCTGGCTCCAATTATACAAGTCAATTCCCAAAGCATTTTATAGGACTGTGTATACAAGATGCATACAAAATGACACTAAGGGAGGATGGTAAACCATGGGCGAGATTCTCCACTCCCGCGCCGGTTGGGAGAATCGCCTGGGCCGCCAAAATTTCCCGGGACGCCGGACCGACGCCCTCCCGCGATTCTCCCAAGCGGCGGGACCGGCCCTGTCGAGGTCCGCGGGCCGCAAGCCGGAGAATCGCCGGAGACACCCAAAATGGCGATTCTAGGGCACCCCCGCTATTCTCAGGCCCGGATGGGCCGAGCGGCCAGGCCAAAACGACGGGTTCCCCCCGGCGCCGTCCACACCTGGTCGCTGCCGTCGGGAACAGCGCAGGAACGCTGGGGGGGGGCGGCCTGCGGGAGGGGAGGGGGGATCCTGCACCGGGAGGTACCTCAAATGTGGCATGGCCCGCGATCGGTGCCCACCGATCGTCAGGCCGTCCTCTCTGAAGGAGGACCTCCTTCCTTCCGCGGCCTTGCAAGATCCGTCCGCCATCTTCTTGCGGGGCGGACTCAGAGAGGACGGCAATGCATGCGCGGGTTGGCGCCGGCCAACCCGTGCATGCGGCGCCGGCCGCGTCATCTATGCGGCGCTGCCTTTACGCGGCGACAAGGCCTGGCGCATGTAGATGACGCGGCCCCGATCCTAGCCCATTGTTGGGGCCTGAATCGGTCGGGATCGGGGCCGTCTCGCGCCGTCGTGAACCTCAACGGAGTTCACAACGGCGTGGGCACTTCGGTGCGGGAGTGGAGAATCCCTCCCCATGTGCTTATTTACACCACAAAAGATTCCCCAAACTCGAAGAAAACAAGTGCTTCCCGCCGGCGCAATATTCCACCAGTCCTGTGGTGGTGGCGGCCCTGAGAGTCTGGGGGCAGTGGAGGAGACATGTGGGAGCAGAGGGGGCATCGGTTTGGTCCCCAATCTGCGATAACTATCGGTTTGCCCCGGGGAGGATGGACGGGGGTTTCCGAATTGGCGGAGAGCAGGGATTGAGAGGATGGGGGACTTGTTCTTGGAAGGAAGCTTCCCGAGTATGAGGGCGCTGGAGGAGAAGTTTGCATTGGCTGGGGGAAATGAATTGCGATATTTACAGGTGCGGGACTTTCTGCGGAGGCAGGTGCCAACTTTCCCACTCCTGCCGCTGAGGGGGATTCAGGATAGGGTGGTTTCTGGAGGATGGATAGGAGAGGGGAGCATCTCGGACACATATAAAGAGCTGATGGGTTCGGAGGAGACGCAGATCGAGGAGCTGAAGCGAAAGTGGGAGGAGGAGCTGGTGGGAGAGATAGAGGGCCTCTGGGCGGACACGTTAGGAAGGGTCAATGCTACCGCAACTTGTGCCAGGCTCAGCCTGAGCCAATTTAAGGTTGTTCACCGGGCTCACATGACAGTGGCCCGGATGAGCAGATTCTTTGGGGTGGAGGATAGGTGTGCGAAGTGTACGGGGGGGCCAGCGAACCATGTCCACATGTTCTGGGCATGTCCAACGTTGAGGGGATTTTGGCAGGGGTTTGCTGACACCATGTCCACAGTATTAAATATGAGGGTGGCAATGAGTCCGGAGATGGCGATTTTTGGGGTGTCGCAGGATCCGGGAATCCAGGAGGAGAAAGAGGCGGACGTTCTGGCCTTTGCTTTCCTGGAAGCCCGGAGGCGCATATTGCTGGCATGGAGGGACTCAAAGCCCCCGAAATCGGAGCCCTGGCTTTCAGACATGGCAGGCTTCCACTGCCTGGAGAAAATTAAGTTCGCCATGAGAGGGTCTCTGCTGGGGTTCGCCCGGAGGTGGCAACCATTCGTCGGCTTCCTCGCAGAGAACTAATCGTCAGCAGAAAGTGGGGGGGGGGTTAGGTTAGCGTAGGTTAGGGCAAGACCTGTGGGAGAGGGAGGTGGAATTTGCACTATGTTTATATTTTCATTATGTATATTGTTGATTTTGTTGCTGTTAAAATGCCAAAGAAATACCTCAATAAAACGTTTATTTTTAAAAAAAAAGAAAACAAGTGCTGCAGCAATGGCTTGATGAGATGACAAAACATGAGAATTATCACCCCAGTCACATTTTTAAAAATAATAATTTTACAGGATGTGGCATCATTGGCTAGGCCATCATTTATTGATCATCCCTAGCTGCCCTTCAGAAGACGGTGAGCTGTTTTCTTGAATCATTGCAGTCCATGTGTTGTAGATTATACTCACAGTGTTGTTCGGGAAGAAATTCCAAGATTTTGACCCAGCGACAATGAATGAATGGCAATATATTTGTAAGTCAGGATGGTAAGTGACTTGGAGGGGAAGCTGCAGGTGGTGGTATTCCCATGAGTCTGCTGCTCTTGTCCTTCTAGATGGTAGTGGTCGTGGGGTTGGAAGGTGCTATCTAAAGAACCTTAGTGAGCTCATTTCGTGCGTCTTGGAGATGGTACACATGTTCGTTGGTGGTGAAGGGTTTGAATGTTGAATCAGGCGAACTGCCCTGTCCTGGATGGTGTTGAGCTTCTTGAGTGCAGTTGGAGCTGCATTCATCCAGGAAAGTGGAGAGTATTCTATGGCACTCCTGACTTGTGCCTTGTAGATAGTGGACAGGCTTTGGGGGTCAGAAGGTGAGTTGCTCGCTACATGATTCCTAGCTTCTGATCTGCTTTGGTAGCCACAGTATTTATATGGCTAGTCCAGTTCTGATTCTGGATGTTGATAGTGGGGGATTCAATGATGGCAATGCCTTTGAATGTCAAGGAGCGATTGTTAGATCCTCTCTTGTTGGAGCTTCATTGCCTGGCATTTCTGTGGCACAAATGTTCCTTGCCACTTGACTGCCCAAGTCTGGGTATTGCCCAGGTCTTGCTGCATTTGGACATGAACTAATTCAGTATCTGAGGAGTCGCAAATAATGCTGAACATTGTGCAATCATCGGCGAACATCTCCATTCCTGACCTTATAATGGAAGGATGGTCACTGATGAAGAAGCTGAAGGTGATTAACCTCCAACCACCATAACCATCTTCCTTTGTGCCAGGTATGGCTCCACACAGTGAAGAACATCTCCCGATTGCCATTGACTCGTTTAGTTGGGCTCCTTGATGCCATACTCAGTCTCATGCTGCCTTGATGTCAAAGGCAGTGGTTCTCACTTCACCTCTGGCATTCAGCTCTTTTGTCCATGTTTGAACCAAGGCTGGAATGAGGTGAGGAACTGAGTGACCCTGGCGGAACCCAAACTGAGCATCTGTGAGTAGGTTGCTCCCGGGTAAGTGCCGCTTGATAGCACTGTTGATGACCCCTTTCATCACTTTGCTAATAATCGAGAGTAGATTGATGAGGTGGTAATTGGCCGGATTGGATTTGTCCTGATTCTTGTGTACACGATATTCATTGGCAGTTTTCTACATTGTCGGGTAAATACCAGTGTTTAGCGGTACTGCTAGTGCTTGGGCAGTGGCGCAGCAAGTTCTAGAGCACATGTCTTCAGTACAAATGCCGGAATATTGTCAAGGCCCATAACCTCTGCAGTATCCAGTGCCTTCAGCCATTCCTTGATTTCTTGTGGACTGAATCAAATTGGCTGAAGACTGACTCTATGATACTGTGAAAGGGCAGGCAGTCAGTGCAGGAATCCCCTGTGGTTGTCCCCCTCTCGAACAGATATACCCCTATGGATACTACGGGGGGGATAGCCTATCAGGGGAAAACAGCAGCAGCCAGAGCAGTGGCACCACGGCTGGCTCTGATGTTCAGAAGGGAGGGTCAAAGCGCAGAAGAGTAATAGTAATAGGGGACTCTATAGTCAGGGGCACAGATAGGCGCTTCTGTGGACGTGAAAGAGACTCCAGGATGGTATGTTGCCTCCCTGGTGCCAGGGTCCAGGATGTCTCCGAACGGGTAGAGGGCACCCTGAAGGGGGAGGGCAAACAGGCAGAGGTCGTTGTACATATTGGTACTAACGACATAGGCAGGAAGGGGCATGAGGTCCTGCAGCAGGAGTTCAGGGAGCTAGGCAGAAAGTTAAAAGACAGGACCTCGAGGGTTGTAATCTCGGAATTACTCCCTGTGCCACATGCCAGTGAGGCTAAAAATAGGAAGATAGAGCAGATAAACACGTGGCTAAACAGCTGGTGTAGAAGGGAGGGTTTCCATTATCTGGACCACTGGGAGCTCTTCCGGGGCAGGTGTGACCTGTATAAGAAGGACGGGTTGCATCTAAACCGGAGAGGCATAAATATCCTGGCCGCGAGGTTTGCTAGTGTCACACGGGAGGGTTTAAACTAGTATGGCAGGGGGGTGGGCACGGGTGCAATAGGTCAGAAGGTGAGAGCATTGAGGGAGAACTAGGGAATAGGGACAGTGTGGCTCTGAGGCAGAGCAGACAGGGAGAAGTTGCTGAACACAGCGGGTCTGGTGGCCTGAAGTGCATATGTTTTAATGCAAGGAGTATCACGGGTAAGGCAGATGAACTTAGAGCTTGGATTAGTACTTGGAACTATGATGTTGTTGCCATTACAGAGACCTGGTTGAGGGAAGGGCAGGATTGGCAGCTAAACGTTCCAGGATTTAGGTGTTTCAGGCGGGATAGAGGGGGATGTAAAAGGGGAGGCGGAGTTGCGCTACTTGTTCGGGAGAATATCACAGCTGTACTGCGAGAAGACACCTCAGAGGGCAGTGAGGCTATATGGGTAGAGATCAGGAATAAGAAGGGTGCAGTCACAATGTTGGGGGTATACTACAGGCCTCCCAACAGCCAGCGGGAGATAGAGGAGCAGATAGGTAGACAGATTTTGGAAAAGAGTAAAAACAACAGGGTTGTGGTGATGGGAGACTTCAACTTCCCCAATATTGACTGGGACTCACTTAGTGCCAGGGGCTTAGACGGGGCGGAGTTTGTAAGGAGCATCCAGGAGGGCTTCTTCAAACAATATGTAGACAGTCCAACTAGGGAAGGGGCGGTACTGGACCTGGTATTGGGGAATGAGCCCGGCCAGGTGGTAGATGTTTCAGTAGGGGAGCATTTCGGTAACAGTGACCACAATTCAGTAAGTTTTAAAGTACTGGTGGACAAGGATAAGAGTGGTCCGAGGATGAATGTGCTAAATTGGGGGAAGGCTAATTATAACAATATTAGGCGGGAACTGAAGAACATAGATTGGGGGCGGATGTTTGAGGGCAAATCAACATCTGACATGTGGGAGGCTTTCAAGTGGCAGTTGAAAGGAATACGGGACCGGCATGTTCCTGTGAGGAAGAAGGATAAATACGGCAATTTTCGGGAACCTTGGATGACGAGTGATATTGTAGGCTTCGTCAAAAAGAAAAAGGCGGCATTTGTCAGGGCTAAAAGGCTGGGAACAGACGAAGCCTGCGTGGAATATAAGGAAAGTAGGAAGGAACTTAAGCAAGGAGTCAGGAGGGCTAGAAGGGGTCACAAAAAGTCATTGGCAAATAGGGTTAAGGAAAATCCCAAGGCTTTTTACACGTACATAAAAAGCAAGAGGGTAGCCAGGGAAAGGGTTGGCCCACTGAAGGATAGGCAAGGGAATCTATGTGTGGAGCCAGAGGAAATGGGCGAGGTACTAAATGAATACTTTGCATCAGTATTCACCAAAGAGAAGGAATTGGTAGATGTTGAGTCTGGAGAAGGGGGTGTAGATAGCCTGGGTCACATTGTGATCCAAAAAGACGAGGTGTTGGATGTCTTAAAAAATATTAAGGTAGATAAGTCCCCAGGGCCTGATGGGATCTACCCCAGAATACTGAAGGAGGCTGGAGAGGAAATTGCTGAGGCCTTGACAGAAATCTTTGGATCCTCGCTGTCTTCAGGGGATGTCCCGGAGGACTGGAGAATAGCCAATGTTGTTCCTCTGTTTAAGAAGGGTAGCAAGGATAATCCCGGGAACTACAGGCCGGTGAGCCTTACTTCAGTGGTAGGGAAATTACTGGAGAGAATTCTTCGAGACAGGATCTACTCCCATTTGGAAGCAAATGGAAGTATTAGTGAGAGGCAGCACGGTTTTGTGAAGGGGAGGTCGTGTCTCACTAACTTGATAGAGTTTTTCGAGGAGGTCACTAAGATGATTGATGCAAGTAGGGCGGTGGATGTTGTCTATATGGACTTCAGTAAGGCCTTTGACAAGGTCCCTCATGGTAGACTAGTACAAAAGGTGAAGTCACACGGGATCAGGGGTGAGCTGGCAAGGTGGATACAGAACTGGCTAGGCCATAGAAGGCAGAGAGTAGCAATGGAGGGATGCTTTTCTAATTGGAGGGCTGTGACCAGTGGTGTTCCACAGGGATCAGTGCTGGGACCTTTGCTCTTTGTAGTATATATAAATGATTTGGAGGAAAATGTAACTGGTCTGATTAGTAAGTTTGCAGACGACACAAAGGTTGGTGGAATTGCGGATAGCGATGAGGACTGTCGGAGGATACAGCAGGATTTAGATTGTCTGGAGACTTGGGCGGAGAGATGGCAGATGGAGTTTAATCCGGACAAATGTGAAGTAATGCATTTTGGAAGGTCTAATGCAGGTAGGGAATATACAGTGAATGGTAGAACCCTCAAGAGTATTGAAAGTCAAAGAGATCTAGGAGTACAGGTCCACAGGTCATTGAAAGGGGCAACACAGGTGGAGAAGGTAGTCAAGAAGGCATACGGCATGCTTGCCTTCATTGGCCGGGGCATTGAGTATAAGAATTGGCAAGTCATGTTGCAGCTGTATAGAACCTTAGTTAGGCCACACTTGGAGTATAGTGTTCAATTCTGGTCGCCACACTACCAGAAGGATGTGGAGGCTTTAGAGAGGGTGCAGAAGAGATTTACCAGATTGTTGCCTGGTATGGAGGGCATTAGCTATGAGGAGCGGTTGAATAAACTCGGTTTGTTCTCACTGGAACGAAGGAGGTTGAGGGGAGATCTGATAGAGGTCTACAAAATTATGGGGGGCATAGACAGAGTGGATAGTCAGAGGCTTTTCCCCAGGGTAGAGGGGTCAATTACTAGGGGGCATAGGTTTAAGGTGAGAGGGGCAAGGTTTAGAGTAGATGGACGAGGCAAGTTTTTTACGCAGAGGGTAGTGGGTGCCTGGAACTCGCTACCGGAGGAGGTGGTGGAAGCAGGGACGATAGGGACATTTAAGGGGCATCTTGACAAATACATGAATAGGATGGGAATAGAAGGATACGGACCCAGGAAGTGTAGAAGATTGTAGTTTGGTCGGGCAGCATGGTCGGCACGGGCTTGGAGGGCCGAAGGGCCTGTTCCTGTGCTGTACATTTCTTTGTTCTTTGTACTGAAGACCTCCGGAGGAGGCTGAGATGAATCATCCACTCGGAACATCTGGCTGAAGATTACTGCGAATGCTTCTGCCTCATTCTTAGCACAGATGTGATCGGCTCCTCCATATTTGAGAATGGGGATATGTGTGGAGTCTCCTCCTCCACTGAGTTGTTTAATTGTCCATGTGAACCATGTGGCAGGACTGCAGAGCTTAGGTCTGATCCATCTTCTGTGGAATTGCTCAGCTCTGTCTATTACTTGTTGCTTATGCTGTTTGGCATGCATGCAGTCCTATGTTGTAGCTTCACCAGGTTGAGACCATATTTTTAGGTATGCCTGGTGTTGCTCCTGGCATGTCCTTCTGCACTCTTCCTTATACCAGGGTTGATCCCCTGGCTTGGTGGTAATGTTAGAATAGGGGATATGCCGGGCTATGAGGTTACAGATTGTGGTTGAGTACAATTCTGCTGATATTGATTGCCCACAGTACCTCATGGATGCCCAGTCTTGAGTTTCTAGATCTGTTCAAACTGCATTACATTTAGCATGGTGGTAGTGCCACACAACACGATGTAGGCTATCCTCAATGTGAAGACGGGACTTTGACTCCACAACAACTGTGTGCTGGTCACCCTACTGATACTATCAAGGAGAGATACATCTGTGGAATGCAGGTTGGTGAGGATGAGGTCAAGTATATTGTTTCCTCTTATTGGTTCCCTCACCACCTGCCGCAGTCCCAGTTTAGCAGTTATGTCCTTCAGAACCTGGCCAGCTCACTCTGTGGTGGTACTACCAAGCCACTCCTGGTGATGGCATTGAAATCCGTCACTAAGAGTAAATTCTGTGGACGCTATTCTCCCATCGGGTGTCTAAGTGCCGACGCCGGAGTGAAAACCGGAGTGTTTCACTCCGGCGGCGGAGCCCGCTCCCAGCCCCCTATTCTCCCGGCCCCGGGGGGCTTGGAGCGGGGTCGCGTCATTTACGCGCGCCAGGCCTTGGCACCACGTAAAAGCGGCGCCGCGTAAATGACGTGACCGGCGCCACGTAAATGACATCACCCGCGCATGCGCAGGTTGGCCGGATCCAACCCGCGCATGCGTGGTTGCCGTCCTCCCCGAGGCCGCCCCGCAAGAAGCTATCGGATGGATCTTGCGGGGCGGCGGAGGAAAGGAGGTCCTCCTGCAGAGAGGCCGGCCCGCCGATCGGTGAGCACCGATCGCGGGCCAGACCCCATTTGAGGACCCCCCCTCCGGTGCAGGAACCACTCTCCCCTCCCCACAGGCCGCCCCCCCAGCGTTCCCGCGCTGTTCCCATCGGCAGCGACCAGGTGTGGACGGCGCCGGCGGGAACCCGTCGTATTGGGCAGGCCGCTCGACCCACCCGGGCCGGAGAATCGCCGCTCGCCCGTTGCAAACGGCGAGCGGCTATTCTCCCAGCAGCCAGCCGTGATTCTCACCACG
Source organism: Scyliorhinus torazame (assembly GCF_047496885.1). Classification (NCBI taxonomy): domain Eukaryota; kingdom Metazoa; phylum Chordata; class Chondrichthyes; order Carcharhiniformes; family Scyliorhinidae; genus Scyliorhinus; species Scyliorhinus torazame. Next base: position 162,247,717 of record NC_092721.1, on the reverse strand, counting down.
CCGGTTTGTGGGAGGCGGGAGAATCGCGTGCGGGCTTCGGGGCAGCGTGGCGGGACATGTACAGCGCCCCGGCGATTCTCCCACCCGGCGTGGGGGGGCAGAATTCCGCCCCGTATTCTTGTCACCGTGCTTCTTCTAAGTGGTGCTCAATGTCGAGGAATACTGACTCATCAGCTGAAGGGGGGGGGGCGCGGTATGTGGTAATCAGCAGGAGGTTTCCTTCCCCATGTTTGACCTGGAGCCATGAGACTTCATGAGGTCCAGAGTCGATGTGGAGGACTCCCAGGGAAAATCCCTCCCAACAGTATACTACTGTGCCCTCACCGTTGCCGGGTCAGTTTTGCCGGTGGGACAGGACATACCCAGGAATAATGATGGTGGTGTCTGTGAGGCACGATCAATTTGGCTGAGACGAAGTTGAATCCAAACTGAGGCTTTATTAGTGTCTGAAGTGTGGCCTCCTAAGCAGCTGACGAAATGGCTGCGAGCTGAAGGGCACGCATATTTATAACCCGGCTCCTGGGCGGAGCTAGCATGCAGGGGCCCAGGTGAACCTGTAGTGCAGGTTCTACCGTACAGCCCTTAATCTCGGAACACAGTGTTTTACCACAGTCTGGGACATTATTTGTAAGGTATGATTCCATAAGTGTGACTATGTCAAGCTGTTGTTGACTAGTCTGTGTGACAGCTCTCCCAATTTTGGCATAAGCCCCCAGATGTTAGTAAGGAGACCTTTGTAGGGTCAACACAGCTGGGTTTATTGTTTCCAGTGGCTGGGTCGATGCCGTGTGGTCCATCTAGTTTCATTCCTTTATGCTTTCTTTTGAGTGGTTGAAAACAACTGAATGGCTTTTCAGAGGGCAATTACCACATTGCTATGGGTCTGGAATCACATGTTCCCTTCTCTGAAGCACATTAGTGAACCAGTTGAGTTTTACAACAATGTTTTCATGGTCTTAAATCTTTTAAGTTCAGTTATTCAAATTTGAGTTTAAATTCCACCATCTGCCGTGGTGGGATTCAAACTCGTGTCCCCAGAGGATTACCCTGAGTGTCTAGATTACTAGTCGAGTGACAATATAACCGTGCCAAACACATGGTATTCCAGGATGGTTCCAGTCGAAAACCAAATGAGGCCACCCACTGGTTCGATTCCCCGCTGGGTCACTGTCTGTGTGGAGTCTGCACACTCTCCCCGTGTCTGCGTGGGTTTCCTCCGGGTGCTACGGTTTCCTCTCACAGTCCAAAGACGTGCAGGTTAGGTGGATTGGCTATTCTAAATTGCCCTTAGTGACCAAAAGGTTAGGGGGGTTATTGGGTTACGGGATAGGGTGGAAGTGAGAGCTTAAGTGGGTCGGTGCAGACTCCATGGGCCGAATGGCCTCCTTCTGCACTGTATGTTCTATGTAGAACACAGGGCTGGATTCTCGGTTTCTGCAGCTAGGTGCCAGCGCCAACGGAGAACCCATGGTGCTCCACGACGGGAAAATCGGCGCAAATCCCTCACCTACTCCGGTACCGGTGAGGGGCTAGCACCGGTGCTGTATGGGACACGTAACGGATTGCGGGGAGAACCGGGGGCCACGCATGCGCAGGGCTGACAAGCTGCAGCCGCGCACGCCTACACCTGTTGCTCCTTAAAACATGGCGCCGGCTGTGTTGGCCCACGTACCCGCCCACCCCTACCCCACAGCCCACCCCCGGCCACCTCCCACCATTCACTGAGCCTCTGCAGAGGGCCCCCCCCCCGTGGCCTCAGCCGTTGGGAACTCGGCCCATCGGGGGCGGAGCATCGTTGGTGCGCCGGCTGATGATATTCCAACGGCGTTGCGGCTGCGCGCGGGTGGAGCATCGCCAACTGGTGGCAAACTGGTGTCTGCACGATTCCAACGTCGGAAGTCATTCTCCGCCCGATCCCCGATCCCGATTTCGGCATCGGGCTATGGAGATTCCCGCCCACAGTATTTTCAAAGCTGGATACCAATAGCGGCTTTTGACAACTTCCCTTGATTCTGCTGACCGTATGCATTACCCACTTTGGCAGATTCTGCTTTAATTGCCTGCTGTTTGGAATCACATCGGTGACAGAAATATTTTATCGTGTAGTGTTTACCATTTTGTGGGGCCCACAGCGGTTCGTTTGCCACATAGGCGATGTTTTGGTTCATGGTATAATGGTGGAGGAACACAACAAGAAACTCATAGCAGCCTTAGATCCCTGGCAGGAATTAAGAATGACACTGAATGAGAAATGGGAGTTCTCCAAAACATCAATTCAGTTTCTGGGCCACATTGTTAGCATTAAAGGCATCATGGTGGACCCAAAGAAAACTAAAACTATTAGGAAGTTCTCGGCCCATCCTTGATTCCTGACCTCCAGCAGTTCTTGGGGCTGGTGAACCAGCTGGCAAAGGTTTTATCAAATCTGGCACAGGTCATAGAACCTTTGAGGCATCTGTTTAACATTGACCAGGCACGGGGCTGGGAATCGAACCAAAAGCAAGCTTTCATTTGCATCAAACAATGCTGCCATTCTGACCCATTATGACACAGCCCTGACCACCAAAATAACAGCAGATGCTTCATCTATCGGCCTGGTAGCAGTTCTATTTCATGACGAAAGTCGGCGACGCTTTCAGAGGGCTGTCTGACATGGAGGCAAGGTACGCTGTCAGAGGAAAGGAAGCCCTTGCAGTCACGTGGGCATGCGAGACGTTTTCAGACTCATCAGTTATCATCAGCCTCAAAGTCAGAATTGAAACAGACCATAGACCATTAGTCTCATTACTAGATGAGAAGCAGCGAGCAAAGATGCCTCTCAGAATCCAGAGGTTTTGCTTATGCCTCATGCGGTTGTCACGAGACCCTGGGCAAGTGCGTGGTCAATTCTATCTAAAATCCCTTTCCCAACCCTACTTTCTAACTACCCCTACTCGCTACACGCACACACAGACAAACAATACAGAGGGAATAGGGTGGTAGAAAGGGAAAGAAAATATTAATAAAAATAAAAGGGATGACTTCTAATTAGTGTCTATATGGATTTCAGTTTTTGTTTTGATACTTCTTCCTTCTAGGCTTGGGATGGTTTTCTCTGGCAAGGTTATTCAACTTCTCTGCAGACTCCGAATCATTTCAAATTCTCAGCAAAGGATGTGCCAGGCACTTTCATTTCAGCAAGCAGGATAGAAAGAGCATTCCTTTCACTTCCGCGGTCTAAAAGCATCTGCTCAGTTCTCTCAGAAAGCATCATGCAGAAACCAATCACTGACCGTTGTCAGGCAGAACACGGTCCCTGGACAACCCATGAGTTGCCAGCCAACCAATAGATCCGACTTCCTCAAAACTTGGTTCCTAAGATCCAATCAGTGCCAAAGAGTCTGGCTTAAAACAAAACCTGGGAACACAGTGTCCTAACAAGCAGACTGCTTCTACCTTGAGTCTTCTGCTTAAAGGCACGTTCCAATTATGGATCCGTGGACCAAAATAACAAGGTTCCCTATGACATGGTATACATCCAAGATAAAAACCAACCAATTGCAGACCCACTTTCCTGGACTACTGTACAGCTTCTGACAAAACAAACACCTATCTCATCAATGAGCTGTAGATGGAAGAATATTCCCAATTCACAAGGAGACAGATGTCAGTAAACACAAGAAAACAGCAACAGATTTGCCAGGAATAAATGTGTGATAACGAATGTCCCCGCACCCAACTATACTGCCAACAAGAATGGCCACAATCGAGACCAATGGTACAATAAAAGCTTGGTTTGAGCAACAAATGGTCATAGACTTTCTCCTGGTCTACAATGAGTGGCTGGTCATCCTCATTTCCTTTCGGCCGCAGATCCTTCAGAAAATACACTGGGGTCACCTGAACATCAACAAGTGCAAGGCCTAATCTGCTGTCTGGTGGCCAAGGATTCCAAAGATGACTGATGACACCACAGCAAACTGTCAGTCATGTGCACTACACAGGCATGTCCAAAGAGAGCTTCTCCTCCCAGCACCATTTCATTTCTGGGCATGAGAGAGATTGACATTGATCTATTTGTCTCCAATAGCAAATTGTTCCTTGTACTGGTGGATAACTAACTTTTCCAGATAGGTTGAGGTGAGGCAGCTATAAATGGCTATCATAGAGATAGTAATTAGCCACTGAAACAATGAGAGTCACAGCATGCTGGATGAGATCGTGTCTGACAACAGCCCACAATTTTCAGCCCATATCTGATTTCCACCACTGTACTAGCTCCCCAGATACCCACAGTCAAATGAGAAGACCGAAAGAGGGGTCTGCACTATAAAATTCCTCCTAAAGGGGAATGAGGACTTCCGCACAGCAGAGCTAGCTTGCAGATCCACCGCATTACAATGTGGCCTGGTCCCATCCAAAGTTCTGATGGGCAGGAAACTGCGAACAGCTTCCAAACCTGCCGAAAAAAACGAGTGCCTGGGTTGGTAACCAAAGATTACCAAGAAATCTAAGCAAGCAAGCACTTGTACAGGCAGAAGCAGGCTACAGCACAAAGTACCACACACAGACTTGCCACAACTATGAAAGGATGACAAAGTCTCAATTAACAACCTATTAAAAGGAATAATTCATAGATTTCATAGAATTTACAGTACAGAAGGAGGCCATTCGGCCCATCAAGTCTGCACCGGCTCCTGGAAAGCGCACCCTCCCCAAGCCCAGACCACCCCATAACCCAGCAACCCCACTGAACCAACACTAAGGGCAATTTTGGACACTAAGGGCAATTTAGCATGGCCAATCCACCTAACCTGCACATCTTTGGACTGTGGGAGGAAACCGGAGCACCCGGAGGAAACCCACGCACACACGGGGAGAACGTGCAGACTCCGCACAGACAGTGACCCAGCCGGGAATCGAACCTGGGACCCTGGAGCTGTGAAGCAATTGCGCTAACCGCTATGCTACCGTGCTGCCCCAAATAATGATGCTCAACCTCAGGCCTACCTGGTTGGAAAGTCCAATCAGAAGACACATATGGGGTTAACTGAGTACAGTACCACCACCACAGTGATGTAAAAGAACACTTGTTCCACACCTAGGGGGTAGTCTAGTAATGAGCATAACCATATAGACAAGTAAACATGCAGACAGGTCCTAGCTTGAACCCTGTACTGTATATATGTACATGGGTCTTGTAATTAATAAATACATACAGCTAAAACTATAAAAACTTCATTAAGACCTATGTACTGTCAAAATATACTAAACATTATCTACCTGGTTGAAAAGAATGAGCAGAAGTATTAGATTTATTTTCCTTAACTTCTGCAACTCCAAAGCAAAATGGCATCAACATTGTAATTTCTTTTTCAGTGGTTAGCACTGCTGCCTCACGGCACTGAGGACCAGGAGTCGATCCCAGCACCAGGTCACTGTCTGTGTGGAGTTTGCACATTCTCCCCATGTTTGCGTGGGTCTCACCCCCACAACCCAAAGATGTGCGGGCTAGGAGGATTGGTCACGCTAAATTGCCCCTTAATTTAAAAAAAAAGGAATTGGGTATCTAAATTTATTAAAAATACATTGTAATTAGTTTTTTATAAATTGGAATATCCTTCCAAAGATAGACAATATTGATATTCACCCATGAAGTTGGGGAATCAATAATGAAATCAAGACAGTTGAGATAGTATTCATGTAATTAATTGCTGTTCCTTTTTCAGTTAACTACAGAATCTCAGAATTGTTACAGCACCAAAGGAGGTCATTTGGCCCACCATGTGGATCTCCTTCAGAGCAGTTTACCTAGTGTCACAACCCACTCCCCACCCACCTGCCTTCTTATACAGTGAATGGTAGAACCCTATACAGTGAATGGTAGAACCCTCAAGAGTATTGAAAGTCAGAGAGATCTAGGTGTACAGGTCCACAGGTCACTGAAAGGGGCAACACAGGTGGAGAAGGTAGTCAAGAAGGCATATGGCATGCTTGCCTTCATTGGCCGGGGCATTGAGTATAAGAATTGGCAAGTCATGTTGCAGCTGTATAGAACCTTAGTTAGGTCACACTTGGAGTATAGTGTTCAATTCTGGTCGCCACACTACCAGAAGGATGTGGAGGCTTTAGAGAGGGTGCAGAAAAGATTTACCAGGATATTGCCTGGTATGGAGGGCATTAGCTTTGAGGAGCGGTTGAATAAACTCGGTTTGTTCTCATTGGAACGACGGAGGTTGAGGGGCGACCTGATAGAGGTCTACAAAATTATGAGGGGCATAGACAGAGTGGATAGTCAGAGGCTTTTCCCCAGGGTAGAGAGGTCAATTACTAGGGGGCACAGGTTTAAGGTGCAAGGGGCAAGGTTTAGAGGAGATGTATGAGGCAAGTTTCTTACACAGAGTGTAGTGGGTGCCTGGAACTCTCTTCCGGAGGTGTTGGTGGAAGCAGGGACGATAGTGACACTTAAGGGACATCTTGACAAATACATGAATAGGATGGGAATAGAGGGATATGGACCCAGGAAATGTGGAAGATTTTAGTTTAGACGGGCAGCATGGTCGGCACGGGCTTGGAGGGCCTGTTCCTGTGCTGTACTTTTCTTTGTTCTTTGTTCCTGTAGCCATGCACATTGTTCCATTTTAGATAACAATCCATTTCCCTCGAGTGCCTTCACTGAACCTGCGTCCACCACACTCTCAGATGGAGCACTCCCAATCCTAACCACTTGTTTGTGAAAAGGTTTTTTCTCATGTCATCTTTGCTTCTTTTGCCAATTACCTTAAATCTGTGTCATCTTGTTCTTGATCCTTCCATTAATGGGACCATTTTTTCTCGATCTACTCAGTCAAGAACCATCATGATTTTGGATACCTCCATCAACTCTCCTCTCAACCTCCTTTGTGACTGAAGTTCCTCATCACTAGGACCATTCTCATTAATCTTTTCTGCATTCCCTCTTCTGCCTTCACATCTTTCCTGTAGTGCAACACTCAGAATTGGACACACCAAGTTTCTAGAATACAACTGTACAAGTTCAACATAACGTCCTTACTTATATACTCTGCTCATATTAATACAGCAAGGCACCCAAAAATGTGTCTATACCATTAAAGCGCAACATCTGGTGATATAAAGCATGCCCCAAATAAAACACAGATACAATTACCAAACGCCCACACCATTGATTGGTATGAATGGCAATGACACAAGAGTTGCCTGGAGGAGGTTGGTTTTCATATTCTAAATGGTAACTCAAATTTGGGAGAATCCAGTCAGATATCCATTTTAAAAAATTAATTATCCATCCTATTTATATTATTTAATCAAGTAGTTGCATGGCAAATTTATTAAATCATTGGGGATGAAATTCAACTTAGGTGGGGGTCCAAAATGGTGGTACTTGATTGACTCTCACTATAAACCTTCCCCGATTTTCCTTAACATTGAATCATAGAATCCTTACAGTGCAGAAGGAGGCCATTCGGCCCACTGAGTCTGCACTGACTCGTCGAAGGAGCATCACCCAGGCCCATGTCCTATCTCCGCAATCCGAACTAACGTTTTGGACACTAGGAGGCAACTTCGCGTGGCCAATCCGCCTAACTTGCACACCTTTGGACTGTGGGAGGAAACCGCAGCACCCGGAGGAAGCCCACAAAGACACAGGGAGAATGTGTCTGAACCCGGGTCCCTGACGCTGCGAGTACTGTGCCCTCGTGTCGCCCTTTGACATCCATTGAAGTCAAAATGAAGTGATATATATCATTGGTAGTTAATCCAATAGCACACTAATTTGCACCCTTGCCAAATTTAAAGTTAACTCCCTTGGTGTCACATCTGCCTGCCTCAAATGATTAATAGCTATTACGCCAAGACATATTTTCTCATATCAATGAATAATCATCAACTAAACACCATGACGATTATCATTAAAAAGTTGGCTTAATGCCCCCTGTCCCCCCTGTTGTTTGCACTGGCGATCGAACCCTTGGCCATATCACTTAGGGAGTCCAAGAAATGGAGGGGAATAGTCCGCGGGGGAGAGGAGCATCGGGTATCGCTATACGCGGATGACCTGCTGCTATACGTGGCGGACCCAATAGAGGGGATGGTGGAGGTCATGCAGACTCTGAAGGAGTTTGGGGAGTTCTCGGGCTACAAGCTTAATGTAGGGAAGAGTGAGCTTTTTGTATTACAGGCAGGGGACCAAGAAAGAGGGATAGGGGACCTACCGCTGAGGAGGGCGGAGAGGAGTTTTCGGTATCTGGGGATACAGGTGGCCAGAAGTTGGGGGGCCCTACATAAACTGAATTTGACGAGGTTGGTGGAGCAAATGGAGGATTTTAAAAGATGGGACATGCACCCGCTCTCGCTGGCGGGTAGGGTGCAGTCGGTCAAAATGGTGGTCCTTCCGAGGTTTTTGTTCGTGTTTCAGTGCCTCCCCATCGTGATCACCAAGGGCTTTTTCAAGAAAGTAGGTAGGAGTATTATGGCGTATGTGTGGGCAAATAAGACACCGAGGGTTAGAAGAGGGTTCTTGGAACGCAACAGGGACCGAGGTGGGTTGGCTTTGCCAAACCTAGAGAGTTACTACTGGGCAGCAAACATGGCGATGATCCGCAAGTGGGTCATGGAGGGAGAGGGGGCGGCATGGAAGAGGATGGAGATGGCGTCCGGTAAAGGAACGAGCCTGGCCGCTGCCGCTCTCGCCGAAAAAACACACCACAAGCCCGGTGGTGGCGGCAACGCTAAGGATCTGGGGCCAGTGGAGAAGGCACAGGGGTGCAATGGGAGCATCGGTGTGGTCCCCGATCAGGGGTAACCACCGGTTTGGCCCGGGGAAGATGGACAGGGGGTTCCAAGGCTGGCATCGGGCGAGGATTAGAAGAATGGGGGACCTGTTCATTGACGGGACATTTGCGAGCCTAGGGGCACTGGAGGAGAAATTTGAGTTACCCCCGGGAAAAAATTTAGATATATGCAGGTGAGGGCTTTTGTTAGGCAACAGATGAGGGAATTTCCATTGCTCCCGGCACAAGAAGTTCAAGATAGGGTGATCCCGGGGATATGGGTCGGGGAGGGCAAGGTGTCGGAAATATACCAAGAGATGAAAGCAGAGGGGGAAGCGCTAGTAGAAGAATTGAAAGGTAAATGGGAGGAGGACCGGGGGGAGGAGATTGAGGAAGGGCTATGGGCTGATGCCCTGGGCAGGGTTAATACCTCCTCCTCGTGTGCCAGGCTCAGTCTGATACAATATAAGGTGGTTCACAGAGCGCATTTGACGAGGGCGAGGCTGAGTAGGTTCTTTGGAGTAGAGGATAGATGTGAAAGAGGTTCAGGGAGCCCGGCGAACCATGTCCATATGTTTTGGTCATGCCCGGCATTGGAAGGGTTCTGGAGAGGAGTGGCGGTAGTAATATCTCAGGTGGTGAAAGTCCGGGTCTAGCCAAGCTGGGGGCTAGCAATATTTGGAGTAGTGGATGAGCCGGGAGTACAGGAGGCGAAAGAGGCCGGAATTCTGGCCTTTGCGTCCCTAGTAGCCCGGCGAAGGGTCTTGCTATTGTGGAAGGAGGCAAAGCCCCCTAGCCTGGAGGCCTGGATAAACGACATGGCGGGGTTCATAAAATTGGAGAGAATTAAGTTCGCTTTGATAGGGTCTGCACAAGGGTTCTACAGGCGGTGGCAACCGTTCCTAGGATACCTCGCGGAGCGTTAGAGGAAGGTCGGTCAGCAGCAGCAGCAACCCTGGGGGGGAGGGGGGAACGAGAGATTGCTGGAGGGGGATAACATGGAGGGTGGGGGAAACTGGCACGAATGGCCGAGAGCCAGTGTATAAAGCTATGTAAATATATCATCTTACCATGTATATATCTTGCTCAGGGAGAATTTGCGTTATTTTGTTACGGGGGGGTTATTATTTGTAAGGGGGAAAAATTGTGTTGTTAAAAAACCTTAATAAATCCCGCCCCCACCGTGTCCCGAATTCTCTGCCACCGGAGATTCGGCAGGGGCGGGAATCGTGCCGCGCCAGTTGGTGGAAATCGCGCCGATCGGCGGGCCCACCCCCGGCGATTCTCCAGTCCACGATGGGCCGAAGTCCCGCCGCTGTCAACCCACGCCAGCCGGTGTGGATTGAACCACCTTTCTTACCGCCAGGAGCAGACGGCGCGGGCGGGCTCCGGGGTCCTGGGGGGGGGGGGGGGGTGGGTCGATCTGGCCCCGGGGGGTGCCCCCACAGTGGCCTGGCCCGCGATCGGGGCCCACCGATCGGCGGGCAGGCCTGTGCCGTGGGGGCACTCTTTTCCTTCCGCCTTCGCCATGGTCTTCACTATGGCGGAGGCGGAAGAGACCCCCTCCATTGCGCATGCGCGGGGATGCCGTGAGCGGCCGCTGACGCTCCCGCGCATGCGTCGCACGGCAAAGTCATTTCCGCGCCAGCTGGCGGGGCGGAAATCAGTCCGGCTCGGGCCTAGCCCCTCAAGGTGAGGGCTCGGCCCCTCAAGATGCGGAGAATTCCACACTTTTGGGCGGTGCGATGCCGGACTGATTCGCGCCGTTTTTGGTGCCGGTCGTCGGACATCGTGCCGATTGCGGAGAATCCTGGAGTTTGCAATCAGCAACGATTGTTGCCTACAATGTTTTTGGGGACTTTGGACGGCAGACTTGCTTTAATCCTTTGTCTGTTTCAAAATTGTGTCTTCTCCAAGGGGTCTATGATGTCTGTAGACAAGTCGAGCAACAGCAATGACACTTCAACCAATCAGAATGAAGAATTCTCATAGACATGGAAGGATGGAAGGCAGAATTTTAAATGCAAGGAGAGGCAATCCTGGGTGTGGAGTTAAAAGCCCCAAAAGTGGCATTGCGTTAGGAACCCACTCATGATCGCACCTACTTCCTGATTTAACCAAGGTGGATTTGCAGGCCAGCAGAGTGCGACGACCGAGGAAGTAATTAAAAAAATTAATTGAATGAAGTCACTTTGAATTTAACCCTGCATCCTGACTTGAACAGCCAAAGCACACTTTTCAAAAGCTCTCTGCACCTCATCTTCCCCCTCATGGCATGACTGTACTTCCCTGCCCTCTGTGTTGGCTGAGAAACTTAGAAGTGGAATACTAATGCCATGGCTGAGTTCAACAGCCACACAGAGCCTGCTTCAATTAACAACAGGTTCCTGACTGCTGACGGCCTCCCAGAATCATTATGGTTCTGCCAGCAGAGTCTAAACCCGGATATATAAAGCTGTAATAGTAACTATAAAATAGGTTTATGTCGCGTACAGAATTCAAAATTGTGAAATACAGATGATAGTATTGGAGAGAAAGAAATAAAGGAGAAAAACAGAAAAAGTAGGAAAACCTTTTTTTTTTAAACTTCAAAATATAATTTTTTTCTGATGGACTGAGACTCCACATTTGAAAAAAATAAACTTTTAGGGTCAGGAAGGTTTCTCAGCAGAAACCATCATTGTTAAAATTCAATTATTCCTTGTCGCATGCACTTTAGCTTTTTCTGGTGTTTTTAGTGTGGATATAATGGGAAAACATCTTAAGTTCACATCATTGCATTCATTCAATGCCAGGTCTGTCCGCATGGGCTGCAATAGTGTAAGCTGTGGAGGAATGCTGACAGCACCTCCTAGGTTTCTGCATTTAAATTTTCACATGCATACTCCAGAAGTGGCTGCTAATCTCATCATTAATCTTATCATAAAATCTGGTCTATGACTGTGGATTCTTCATGCCAATACAGTTTAGCGCTAAACCCTTCGGGGGAAACTTTTAAATGCTGAGCATCTGTTTATTGCCTGAAAAAGACAAAAAGCATGGCCAGGACATCCATTTCCTTGCAGGCCCTTAAATGGGCACCACCACATCAGCCTGCTTTAGTTAAGCAAAGCCGAGTGCTTTGTCTCACGTAGGATCTTAATTACAACTTTCAGAAAAATGGGTGAATCATGCATGATGCATGGAAGGCCAATTTCACCAGGTATTAACAGGCCTAACCAGAGGTCATCAAAAAGACTAGTAGTGACCTCTCTAAAAGGTACATTTTTGTTTTTTATTCCCCTGGAGGACAATGATGGTGAAAATTACTTGCTGTGGTACATGTACTTTATTAAAATAAAAACACTTTATTGATAAAGTACAATAATTTATCAGTCTTTCTGGCATTGCTCTTTCTGCTGATCACTGACCTATATTCAACAAATATAGAACCATATTTGTGAGATTACAGTCCCTAATACTACTGTTGGACTGCCATTTTCAGGCAGAAAGATAGCAATGCAAAAGTGTCAATGTAATTCATTTGTTAAGTTGTGTTCTAATTTCTAAACACATTGAAGCATAAAGGTATGAGCAAGCTCTCACTTGAGCTTCGCCCCTTGTAGGGTGCAATTCCAGTCCTATGTAAGCCAAGTTTAAAATGGGGTCAGGCTATATGCCAGATATCGTGGCCATTTTACTATTTGAGTTTGGAGTATTTTCAGTGTTATGATGATGTACATATTGTGGTATTTTCCCAAACTTTAATTGAAACCATGCATATGCAGAGTTTGAGTTATAAACTTATAACACCCTGGCAGTATAAAAATGTGGTTTAAGATCTATAAAAAAAGTTGAGTAGTTAAGTCAAGAATCCATGAGCTAAGAACCTAACATCAAGAAATAAGAACTTATTTGAAGGCCGAGGACACCATTTCCCGGGAGGCTGCAAGCTTTTGCGCACATGCGGATTGGGAGGAGCTGCGCGATTCAGCGTTGTGACAGGGACAGTGCACAGGGCGCCAGACACGGAAACCTGACTACAAGACCCAGGAGTTTGGGTGCCATAACGAGAGTCATCCCTGGACAAGGAGACGTCCCATAGAGGTGGAGGGAACCCAGGGAGAGGGGACAGGGACAGGTCCAAGAGAGAGAAAAATACCAGGAATAGAGACCATAAGTAGCAACCACCAGGGAGAGGAAGCATTGGGTAGAGGAGCAAAGAAAGACGCTCCAATTAGTAAGAGTGCTGGGGTTGACAGGCTCCAAGTAGTGAGAGTTCAAGAGATGTCCTGGAGAGCTAAAACGGCAGTGGAAGTTCAGTCACTCCATGTTGCTGCTATTGGTGAAAAAGTAACCTCTTGGAGTAGTGATGTGTTGCTGGGCATGGCTGAAGAGTTGGAGTTGGTGCTGAAGTACAGACTTGGGAACCCAGGCAAACATAGTCTCGGAAGGCAAGATTGAAACCCTTGGAGGCGAGCAGTTGTTGAGATAGTCGGAGTTGGAATGGCTTTGAAGGAATTCAGAGACTTGGGGCACAATTCATCGGCAAATAAACAGAGTCCTTTTAGGGAATCATCAGAAAATACAATACCAGTAAAGGAAACTGATGTTAAAACAGTGGCAAAGTTAGAGCTAAAACATATTCCATCAGAGCCTACTTAAATGGGGCATATGGCTCAAGTTAGTCAAGAGGATTCTCCTTTAAATACTGCTAAAATGAGTCAGTTTGCTGGAGGTTAGAGATTTTTAAAGGCAAAGTGTTAAAATAGTCATTTGATAGCACAGAACTTGAATAATGCTGAAAAAAGGCATTTTGTCAAAGCATTTCATCTTGCACTCAGGGCATCGCAACACCACTATTATCAGGGGAAAACAACTTCATAGTGTGAGAGAAAGAGAGCGCTGATTGATTGGAAAGTGGACTCTGATTGGTGGAGGCATTGCCATGGAGAATACACCAGTTAATGGCTATTAAGGAAGACTAACACACGTGGCCCTGTTCTTTGCAGACAGAAAGAACATGTTCAGATATTGGCTTGTTTTAACCGAATAAAATAAGGTAGCCATTCACTGATTCATTCCTCAGGACAATGCCTTGACCAGAATGAAGCTTCCTGGTTTAAATATTCAAACAATGCTCGGCCGTTAACTGTCAGTCACCATTAACTGGTGCATTCTCCATTGTAATGCCACTCCTAATCGGTCTTCAAAACTCCAGAGAATATAGACCCAATTTATTCAGCCATCATAGGACAACTTTCTCATCCCGGGATGAATCAAATGAACCTATGCAACTGCTTCCAATGCAAGTACATCTTCCCTTAAATGGAGGTCAAAACTGCACAGATTATTCAAGGTGTGGAATCACCAAAACCCAATACAATTGCAGTAAGACTACTGAACATTTTTCAAGGTATGTGGACTTCGCTGGCCAGGCCAGTATTTATTGCCGATCCCGAATTGTCCTTGTGAAGGTGGTAATGAGCTTTTTTGAACTGTTGCAGTCCTTATTAGCTTCAAGCCATTCTTTTCCCCATGATATATTGGCAGTACAACATGCACAGCTGTGTGAGCTTCCTTAGGTAGGTAGAAAAAGGTAACAGAAATACATGCACAGCCATGTCGTTCTACACAGTAAAGCTAGGCCATAGCCTAGTTAACTGGCTCTTACACTATCTTCTGCTTATAAAAGAAAATTGCTGATGAGACCATTGTTCTTTTCAATCATGGTAACTAAATGTACAAATGGTCAGCTTAAACTTGAAACATGGGGTACGATTCCCCCCAAAAATGTATGTTCATTTGTGGCGGGTTTTTCAGGGAATTTCTTGCCGGATCTGTTGGCGAGTTCCCTACAACTATTCAATGACACTTAGTCACTTGATTGGGCCCTGGGGTGTTTCTCACCAGTTTAGCACACACTTAGGGCTGGATACTCCCACCCCGCCCACCACAAGAATGCCACGGGCGAGCCGCTTACAATGGAGAACTCAATTGGCCTCGGGCGGGATTCTCCGGTGGCTGGGCGGACGCAGCTGGAGAATCCCACCCTTGGAATTTTTTTTAGCACTGGGGAGCTAAACCCTGAGATCGGGCCGCCGTTTTGAAAGGGTGCTCCAACCTCTAAGTGAGCTTATGGGTCCCCTACACTCCCTACCCATGGGCAATGTCACCCCCCACACATGGATACTACCCCACACCCCACAAGTGAGGACACCCGCAATGGGGTCTCTGGGGGTCTCCCCTCTTCAGGTCCCCCCAAGCCCACTTTTGGCAACCTCTCCCTTCCAAGACCCCCAACCATCATCCCTCCAACCTCCCAGAGGCCCCTACTTACCTGCCCTGCACTCTCCTACCCTTCAAATCCTCCGTCCATCCTAATTTTATGGGCATGGCCCCCCTCGCCCTACAGCCCTTGGCAGTACCACCCTGGCACTCAGGCACCCTTGCACTGCCACCCTGGCACCAAGGCAATGTCCCTGCTGGCTTGGCAGTGCCATATGGGCAACGGTGCCAAGGTGCCTGCGTTCCAGGGGGAGGGCCAGGGAGCCTCCCTGCACTTATCCTGACCATCAGGGGTTTCCAATGGCCCAGTAGACCACCTGGGTGCCGTTCCGCCTGTTCCACGTTTGCGAGGTGCGGAGCCTGAGAGGAGGCCCGCTGGAAGCCTCTCCCGGGATTCTCCGGCCATGTTGTGCTCTCGCTTGAGCGCAGTGTGCCTGGAGAATCGCGTCCATTAAATAAAAAGTGTTTTTTTTACTGTTTATTATAGGTAAATTAGTGTTAGAACATAGGGAAGCAGTCAAGATGCTCAGGGTAAACATATTCCCACAAAGAAATAGGGTGGGACAGTCAAATCTCTAGACCACTGGATAACAAGGTGCTTATAGGGTAAGGTGAAACAAAAGAACATAGAACATAGAAGGAAGCTTATGTCAAACACAGGGGCTTAATACTGGACAAAGCCTAAAAGAAAGCAAAAACTGTCGGGTATAATTGAAAGGGAAATTAGGAAAGCAAAGAAAAGCATGAAAAAATATTGACAACTAAGCTTATGGAAAATCGAAAGATGCTTCATAAGTACAAATAGAGCTAAAGGATAACTATGGAAAGAAGAAGATTTACTGGGAACAACAAGGCAACCATTTATAAATGGCGTCCCAATCTCTCGCTACACATGGGGAGTTCCGGCAAGCAGAGCTCCCAGTGTACAAAACGGGGCTGTGTGTGGCCTCGGCTGCGCATTCCCCGTTGCGGCCCCTTATACAATGCGAGTCGCGTTGAATAGCCATGTGTTTCTCGGCACTGCGAACGCGGGGAAACACACGGCTAAATGCGCTCACTATGGGAATTTGTTCCCATTTGATTGAATCAAGCCCAAAGACTCCAATATGGGGGCATGAAGAAGTTTGCGGATGGTACTAAAATTAGCAGAGTGGTTGGCAGTGAGGAAGAAAGCTTAAGGCTGCTGGCTCTAGAGATGGTTTTGTTCATTGGGCAGAAAACGGAATTCAATCTGGAGTAATGTTTGGTAATGCACTTTGGTAGGTGCAACAAGGCACAGAAGGACCTTTGATTGCATGTTCCCAGATCCTTAAAAGAAGCAGGACAGATGGTATAGAAGGCATAACCTGGTTTAAGTAGAAATAATAAAAACTCTCAAACTCACACACACAAATAAAAGTTAAAGGTATTCGGGTCTGGATGACTGGGAAGATTTCAGGCTGAGCTTGTTTTCGTCTCTGGATCCAGCGTCAAGACGATTTAATATAATAAGAACATAGAACATAGAACAGTACAGCACAGAACAGGCCCTTCGGCCCTCGATGTTGTGCCGAGCTTTGTCCGAAATCAAGATGAAGCTATCCCACT
Organism: Scyliorhinus torazame; assembly: GCF_047496885.1. NCBI lineage: Eukaryota > Metazoa > Chordata > Chondrichthyes > Carcharhiniformes > Scyliorhinidae > Scyliorhinus > Scyliorhinus torazame. The sequence continues at coordinate 162,231,092 of NC_092721.1, read as the reverse complement.
CCCTGTCATTCTGGTGTGCTCCATGTGCCTATCCAATAACCGCTTGAAAGTTCCGAAAGAGTCCGACTCCACTATCACAGCAGGCAGTCCATTCCACCCCCCAACCACTCTCTGAGTAAAGAACCTACCTCGGACATCCCTCCTATATCTCCCACCCTGAACCTTATAGTTATGCCCCCTTGTAACAGCTACATCCACCCGAGGAAATAGTCTCTGAATGTGCACTCTATCTATCCTCCTCACCATCTTATAAACCTCTATTAAGTCGCATCTCATCCTCCTCCGCTCCAAAGAGAAAAGCCCTAGCTCCCTCAACCTTTCCTCATAAGACCTACCCTCCAAACCAGGCAGCATCCTGGTAAATCTCCTTTGCACTCTTTCCAATGCTTCCACATCCTTCCTATAGTGTGGTGACCAGAACTGCACACAATATTCCAAATGTGGTATCACCAGGGTCATGTACAGTTGCAGCATAACCCCACGGCTCTGAAACTCAAGCCCCCTGTGTGGTGAATGTACAGTGCTAATAATTCACCAGTGCATTTGTATCATGTTCTGCTGTCGTGTTATGTTGTCAACAATGTGGGCTCCACCTCTGGGCCATTGTGTGGCTTCACCCGCAGGGGGATATGTTGGGGCATGTACGGGCTCCGCCCATGGCTCCTCCCCTTAAGAGGAAGTACAAAGAGCAGCTGACTTGCAGGCAGTTCCCAGTATTGTACCAGTCACAGGCAGGCACTGTTCTAAGTTGATGAAAACCACGGTTCACTTCTCCTCGTGTCTTTGAGTGAATTGATGGTCGCATCAATTTAATCAGCTTAAATACAACTATGGAATCAGCCCTCAAACCTGACAGACTGGAACTCGATCCGCAGGCCGCGGAGGCGAAATAATATTTTTCGCACTGGCTTCGATGCTTCAAGGCCTACCTCGCCGCGTCGTCCACGCCATCCGTCAATGATGACCAGAAGCTGAGCCTCCTCCACGCACGGGTGAGCCATTGCATTTCTGTCCAGCTCGACGAGGCTGCCTTCTTTACAGATGCCCTTGCGCTGCTCGAACGCCTCTACATACGGCCTGTGAACGAGGTCTAAGCGCGACACGTCTTCACCACTCGCCGCCAGCGCCCCGGGGAGTCGCTACATGACTACCTACGCGACCTCAAAGCCCTCGCACGCAACTGTAGTTACGAGGCTGTTACGGCCACTCAGCACATGGAGCTCGCCGTCCGAGACGGCTACGTGGCGGGAGTCCGGTCGAATTATGTGAGACAGCGCCTGCTCGAAAAAGGGGCCCAGGACCTGGACGACGCGGTAAACTTAGCCACCTCTCTGGAGGTTGCTTTTCAGAGCCTTACTGCGTTCCCGCCCGACCACGCGACCCCCTTGTGGACCCCCGACCAGAGACTACCCCAGGCCTGTGCCGCGCGACAGCCCGCCCATCATGGGGGGCTACCCTGCTATTTTTGCGGCCAGTCTCAACACCCCCGGCAGCACGGACGGCCCGCCACGCGAACTGCAGCAGCTGCGGGCGAAAAGGACACTTCGCCACGGCCTACCTGGCCAGGTCTAAGAACTCTAACTCACAGACCCGATCCTCAGACTCACAGGCCCGCAGACCCCGCAATGTGGCAGCGTGTCATAAGAACATAAGAACTAGGAGCAGGAGTAGGCCATCTGGCCCCTCGAGCCTGCTCCACCATTCAATGAGATCATGGCTGATCTTTTGTGGACTTAGCACCACTTTCCGGCCCGAACACCATAGCCCTTAATCCCTTTATTCTTCAAAAAACTATCTATCTTTATCTTAAAAACATTTAATGAAGGAGCTTCTACTGCTTCACTGGGCAAGGAATTCCATAGATTCACAACCCTTTGGGTGAAGAAGTTCCTCCTAAACTCAGTCCTAAATCTACTTCCCCTTATTTTGAGGCTATGCCCCCTAGTTCTGCTTTCACTCGCCAGTGGAAACAACCTGCCCACATCTATCCTATCTATTCCCTTCATAATTTTATATGTTTCTATAAGATCCACCCTCATCCTTCTAAATTCCAACGAGTACAGTCCCTGTCTGCTCAACCTCGCTTCGTAATCCAACCCCTTCAGCTCTGGGATTAACCTAGTGAATCTCCTCTGCACACCCGCCAGTGCCAGTACGTCCTTTCTCAAGTAAGCAGACCAAAACTGAACACAATACTCCAGGTGTGGTCTCACTAACACCTTATACAATTGCAGCATAACCTCCCTAATCTTAAACTCCATCTCTCTAGCAATGAAGGACAAAATTCCATTTGCCTTCTTAATACCTGTTGCACCTGTAAACCAACTTTTTGCGACTCATGCACTAGCACACCCAGGTCTCTCTGCACAGCAGCATGTTTTAATATTTTATCATTTAAATAATAATCACATTTGTCAACATTGTATTCCATCTGCCAGACCCTAGCCCATTCACTTAGCCTATCCAAATCCCTCTACAGACTTGCACTATCCTCTGCAATTTTTGCTTTACCACTCATCTTAGTGTCGTCTGCAAACTTGGACACATTGCCCTTGGTCCCCAACTCCAAATCATCTATGTAAATTGTGAACAATTGTGGGCCCAACACTGATCCCTGAGGGATACCACTAGCTACTGATTGCCAACCAGAGAAACATCCATCAAACTCCACTCTTTGCTTTCTATTAATTAACCAATCCTCTATCCATGCTACTACTTACCCCTTAATGCCATGGTAGCACGGTAGCATTGTGGATAGCACATTGCTTCACAGCTCCACAGTCCCAGGTTCGATTCCGGCTTGGGTCACTGTCTGTGCGGAGTCTGCACATCCTCCCCGTGTGTGCGTGGGTTTCCTCTGGGTGCTCCGGTTTCCTCCCACAGTCCAAAGATGTGCAGGTTACGTGGATTGGCCATGATAAATTGCCCTTCGTGTCCAAAATTGCCCTTAGTGTTGGGTGGGGTTACTGGGTTATGGGGATAGGGTGGAGGTGTTGACCTTGGTTGGGGTGCTCTTTCCAAGAGCTAGTGCAGACTCGATGGGTCGAATGGCCTCCTTCTGCACTGTAAATTCTATGATAATCTTTATCTTATGCAGCAACCTTTTGTGTGGCACCTTGTCAAAGGCTTTCTGGAAATCCAGATATACCACATCCATTGGCTCCCCGTTATCTACCGCACTGGTAATGTCCTCAAAAAATTCCACGAAATTAGTTCGACACGACCTTTATGAACCCATGCTGTGTCTGCCCAATGGGACAATTTCCATCCAGATGCCTCGCTATTTCTTCCTTGATGATAGATTCCAGCAGCATCTTCCCTACGACCAAAGTTAAGCTAACTGGCCTATAATGACCCGCTTTCAGCCTATCTCCTTTTTTAAACAGTGGTGTCACGTTTGCTAATTTCCAATCCGCCGGGACCACCCCAGAGTCTAGTGAATTTTGGTAAATTATCACTAGTGCATTTTCAATTTTCCTAGCCATCTCTTTTAGCACTCTGGGATGCATTCCACCAGGGCCAGGAGGCTTGTCTACCTTTCGCCCCATTAGCTTGCCCATCACTACCTCCTTAGTGATAACAATCCTCTCAAGGTCCTCACCTGTCATAGCCTCATTTCCATCAGTCACTGGCATGTTATTTGTGTCTTCCACTGTGAAGACCGACCCAAAAAGCCTGTTCAGTTCCTCAGCCATTTCCTCATCCCCCATTATTAAATTTCCCTTCTCATCCTCTAAAGGACCAATATTTACCTTAGCCACTCATTTTTGTTTTATATTTTTATATGTGTGCCGACTCCGCCCCCTCAAAACACGTGCGACTCACGGGGGCCGCCATCTTGGCCATCCTCCCCCACGCGGCCAGCCACGTGCGATCCATGGGGGTTGACATCTAGGACGCCATCTTCCTCACCGCCCGCCACGCTCGATCAACGGGGGCTGCCATCTTGGCCGCCATCTGCTACGCCGCTCGACGCGTACGATCTACACGGACAGTCATCGCGGGACCACCCCAGCACCTCAGATCACGCCGCCGGCTTCCTGCATCTCAGCGTGGTCACCCTGGACCAGTCGCGACCCAAGCACCTCCGGAGCTCCATGATGGCCGTCCGGGTTAACGGGCACGAGACACCCTGCCTTTTCGACTCCGGGAGCTTCATTCACCCGGACATGGTAAGACGCTGCTCGCTCCCAATTTTCCCGACGCAACAAACCATCTCCCTCGCCTCTGGGTCGCACTCGGTGCAAATCCAAGGGTGCACTACTGCAACCCGAGCGATACAGGGTGCTGAGTACGCTAATTTTAAACTCTATGTGCTCCCAGACCTCTACGCTCCTCTACTGTTGGGACTCGACTTCCAATGTAACCTCAGGAGCCTTACTCTTAAATTCGGGGGGGCCCCTAACCCCACTCACCATATGCAGCCTCGCGACCCTAAAAGTCGACCCTCCTCCTCTCTTCACAAACCTCACCGCCGACTGCAAGCCAGTCGCCACCAGAAGCACTCGGTACAGCATGCACGACAGGACGTTCATTAGGTCCGAGGTCCAGCGTCTCTTGCGGGAGGGAGTCATCGAGGCCAAGAGGAGCCCCTGGAGAGCTCAGGTGGTGGTCGTCAAGACTGGGGAAAAGTTCCGGATGGTAATTGATTACAGCCAAACCATTAACCGGTACACGCAACTCGATGAGTAACCCTTTCCCCGGATTGCAGACATGGTAAATCAGATCGCACACTACCGCGTGTTCTCCACGGTGGATCTGAAGTCTGCATACCACCAACTCCCAATCCGCCCGGAGGACCGCCACTACATGGCTTTTGAGGCAGACGGCCGCCTTTTCCATTTCCTCCGGGTCCCTTTGGTGTCACGAATGGGGTTTGGGTGTTCCAAAGAGCAATGGACCAAATGGTGGACCAGTACGGGCTGTGGGCCACATTTCCGTACTTGGACAATGTCACCATCTGCGGCCATGATCAGCAGGATCACGACGCTAACCTCCACCGATTTCTCCAAACCGTCCAAAAACTCAACCTCACCTACAGGGAGAAATTTGTTTTCCGCACAACCAGACTAGCCATCCTCGGCTATGTCATGGAGAACGGGCTCCTAGGGCGCGACCCTGATCGTATGCGCCCCCTCCTGCAACTCCCTCTCCCTCACTGTCCCAAGGCCCTGAAGAGGTGCCTTGGATTCTTCTCCTATTACGTCCAGTGGGTCCCCCAGATGGCGGACAAAGCTCGCCCACTAATTAAGGCCACCATTTTTCCACTGGCAACTGAGGCCAGCCAGGCCTTCAGCTGCATCAAGGCGGACAGCGCGAAATCCGCTATGCGCGCGGAGGACAAATCCGTCCCCTTCCAGGTGGAGAGCGACGCATCGGAGGTCGCTCTCGCCGCCACCCTCAACCAAGCAGGCAGGCCAGTAGTTTCTTTTCACGTACCCTCACCATGTCTGAAATTCGACACTCCTCGGTCGAAAAAGAAGCCCAAGCCATCGTGGAAGCCGTGCGGCACTGGAGGCACTACCTCGCTGGTAGGAGGTTGACCCTCGTCACCGACCAACGATCGTTCGCCTTCATGTTCGACAATACGCAGCGGGGCACAATCAAGAATGATAAGATCTTGAGGTGGAGGATCGAACTCTCCACCTATAACTACGATATGCTATATTGCCCTGAAAGGCTCAACGAGCCCCCAGATGCCCTGTCCCGCGGCACATGCGTCAGCGTGCAAGATGACCGACTACGGGCTATCCACGATGACCTCTGCCACCCGGGGGTCACCTGGCTTGTCCATTACATCAAAGCCCGCAACCTGCCCTACTCCAGTGAGGAGGTTAGAGCCATGACCAGGGACTGCCAAATCTGTGCGGAGTGTAAACCGCACTTCTATCGACCGAATAAGGCCCACCTGGTAAAGGCACCCGGCCCTTTGAACGCCTCAGTATCGATTTCAAAGGGCCCCCCCTCAAATAACCGCAATACATACTTTCTCAACATCATAGATGAGTTCTCCCGCTTCCCATTTGCCATCCCCTGCCCTGATATGACCACTCCCATTGTCATTAAAGCCCTGCATATGTCTTCACCCTGTTTGGTTTCCCCAGTTATGTCCACAGTGACCGGGGCTCGTCGTTCATGAGCGACGAACTGCGTCAGTACCTGCTCAGTAAGGGCATCGCCTCGAGCAGGACGACCAGTTGTAACACCAGGGGAAACGGGCAGGTGGAGAGGGAAAACGCGACGGTCTGGAAGACCGTCCTACTGACCCTGTGGTCCAGGAATCTCCCAGTTTCTCACTGGCAGGAGGTCCTCCCCGATGCGCACCACTTTATCAGGTCCCTCCTTTGCACGGCCACAAACCAGACTCCTCATGACCGCTTGTTTGTTTTCCCTAGGGGAGCTACCTCTGGGGCCTCGCTTCCGTCCTGGCTGAAGACACCAGGACCAGTCCTCCTCCGAAAACACGTTCGGAGCGATAAGACCGACTCCCTGGTAGAGAGGGTCCAGCTCCTGCACTCCAACCCACAATATGCTTATGTCGAACACCCTGATCTCCGACAAGATACCATCTCTCTCTGGGACCTGGCGCCCGCAGGCTCCACCATCACCACCACCGCAGCCACCACACTATATCCCGTCCAACCTACCATGTCCAGCGCCCCCACCCCTATATGGCTCCCGCGCTCCCTCCCACCCGCCACACCGATCCACAGGAATGAAGCTCCAGAAGAGCCGCTCCCGGAGTCCACGCCTGTGCCTGCTCCGGACCCACTTCCACAGCCACCCGGACCGGCTGCAACACCAGTGCTTCGGCAATCGCAGCACACGATTCGTGTGCCGGACCGGCTGAACCTATGAGCCTGTCACCCCCGCCAGACTTCACTTTTTAACAGTGGGTGAATGTGGTGAATGTATAGTGCTAATAATTCATCAGTGCATTTGTATCATGTTCTGCTGTTGTGTTATGTTGTTACATAAGAACATAAGAACTAGGAACATCTGGCCCCTCGAGCCTGCTGCGCCATTCAATGAGATCATGGCTGATCTTTGTGGACTCAGCTCCACTCTCCGGCCCGTACACCATATCCCCGAATCCCTTTATTCTTTAGAAAGGTATCTATCTTTTTCTTAAAAACGTTTAAAGAAGGAGCCTCAACTGCCTCACTGGGCAAGGAATTCCAGAGATTCACAACCCTTTGGGTGAAGAAGTTCCTCCTAAACTCGGTCCTAAATCTACTTCCCCTTATTTTGAGGCTATGCCCCCTAATTCTGCTTTCCCCGACCAGTGGAAACAACCTCCCCGCATCTATCCTATCTATTCCCTTCATAATTTTATATGTTTCAATAAGATCCCCCCGCATCCTTCTAAACTCCAATGAGTACAGACCCAGTCTACTCAACCTCTCGTCATAATCTAATCCCCTCAACTCTGGGATCAACCTAGTGAATCTCCTCTGCACTCCCTCCAGTGCCAATATGTCCTTTCTCAGGTAAGGAGACCAAAACTGAACACAATACTCCAGATGTGGCCTCACCAACACCTTATACAATTGCAGCATAACCTCCCTAGTCTTGAACTCCATCCCTCTAGCAATGAAAGACAAAACTCGATTAGCCTTCTTAATCACCTGTTGCACCTGCACACCAACTTTTTGCGACTTGTGCACCAGCACGCCCAGGTCTCTCTGCACAGCAGCATGTTTTAACATCTTACCGTTTAAATAATAATCCATTCTGCTGTTATTCCTCCCAAAATGGATAGCCTCACACTTGGCAACAGTGAATTCCATCTGCCAGACCCTAGCCCATTCATCTAACCTATCCAAATCCTTCTGCAGACTTCCGGTATCCTCTGCACTTTTTGCTTTACCACTCACCATAGTGTCGTCTGCAAACTTTGACACATTGCACTTGGTCCCCAACTCCAAATCATCTATGTAAATTGTGAACACCTGCGGGCCCAACACTGATCCTTGAGGGACCCCACTAGTTACAGGTTGCCAACCAGAGAAACACCCATTTATCCCCACTCTCTGCTTTCTGTTCGTTAACCAACCCTCTACCCATGCTACCATTATACCTTCAATGCCATGCATCTTTAGTTTATGCAGCAACCTTTTGTGTGGCACCTTGTCAAAAGCTTTCTGGAAATCCAGATATACCACATCCATTGGCTCCCCGTTATCTACTGCATTGGTAACGTCCTCAAAAAATTCTACCAAATTAGTCAGACACGACCTACCCTTTATGAACCCATGCTGCGTCTGTCCAGTGGGACAATTTCCCTCCAGGTGCCCCGCTATTTCCTCCTTAATGATAGATTCCAGCATTTTCCCTTCAACCGAAGTTAAGCTTACCGGCCTATAATTACCCGCTTTCTGCCGACCTCCTTTTTTAAACAGTGGTTTGCTACTTTCCAATCCTCTGGGACTACCCCAGAGTCTAGTGAATTTTGATAAATTATCACTAGTGCGTTTACAATTTCCCGAGCCATCTCTTTTAAAACTCTGGGATGCATCCCATCAGGGCCAGGAGACTTGTCTACCTTTAGCCCCATTAGCTTGCCCAATACTGCGTCTTTAGTGATTACAATCATCTCAAGGTCCTCACCTATCATATCTTTATTTCCATCAGTCACTGGCATGTTATTTGTGTCTTCCACTGTGAAGACTGACCCAAAAAACCTGTTCAGCTCCTCAGCCATTTCCCCGTCTCCTATTATTAAATCTCCCTTCTCATCTTCCAAAGGACCAATATTTTCCTTAGCCACTCTTTTTTGTCTTATATATTTGTAGAAGCTTTTACTATCTGCTTTTATGTTCTGAGCCAGTTTACTTTCATAGTCTACCTTACTCTTCTTTATAGCTTTTTTAGTAGCTTTCTGTTGTCCCCTAAAGACTTCCCAGCCCTCTCGTCTCCCACTAATTTTTGCCACTTTGTATGATTTTTCCTTCAATTGGATACTCTCCCTCACCTCCTTAGATATCCACGGTCGATTTTTCCCCTTTCTACCGTCTTTCTTTTTTGTCGGTATGAACCTTTTCTGAACGCTGTGAAAGATCGCTCGGAAGGTTCTCCACTGTTCCTCAACTGCTTCACCATGACGTCTTTGCTCCCAGTCTACCTTAGCTAGTTCTTCTCTCATCCCATTGTAATCGCCTTTGTTTAAGCACAAAACACTAGTGTTTGATTTTACCTTGTCATCCTCCAACTGTATTTTAAATTCCACCATATTGTGGTCGCTCCTTCCAAGAGGATCCCGAACTATGAGATCATTAATCAATCCTGCCTCATTACACAGGACCAGATCTAGGACCGCTTATTCCCTTGTAGGTTCCATTACATACTGTTCCAGGAAATTATCCCGGGCACATTCTATAAACTCCTCCTCAAGGCTGCCTTTACCAACCTGGTTAAACCAATCGACATGCAGATTAAAATCTCCCATGATAACCGCTGTACCATTTCTACATGCATCCGTTATTTCTTTGCTTATTGCCTGCCCTACCATCCTGTTACTATTTGGTGGCCTATAGACTACTCCTATCAGTGACCTTTTTGCCTTACTATTCCTGATTTCCACCCAAATTGATTCAACCTTGCCCTCCATAGCACCAATGTGCAATGTGTTAACCCTGTGGGCTCAACCTATGGGCCATTGTGTGGCTTCAACCACAGGGGGATATGTTGGGGCATGTATGGGCTCCGCCCATGGCTCCTCCCCTTAAGAGGAAGTATAAAGAGCAGCTGACCTGCAGGCAGTTCCCAGTATTGTACCAGTCGCAGGCAGGCACTGTTCTAAGCTGATTAAAACCACGGTTTACTTCTCCTCGTGTCTTTGAGTGAATTGATGGTCGCATCACCCTGTTAACAAACGCTAACACACTGTAGGCCTTCTTCACGGCTCTATCCGCTTGAGTGGCAACCTTCAGAGATCTGTGGACATGAACCCCAAGATCTCTCTGTTCCTCCACATTCCTCAGAATCCTGTCGTTGACCCTGTAATCCGCTTTCAAATTTTTCCTACCAAAATGAATCACCTCGCACTTATCAGGGTTAAACTCCATCTGCCATTTTTCGGCCCAGCTCTGCATCCTATCAATGTCCCTTTGCAGCCTACAACATCCCACCACCTCATCCACTACTCCACCAATCTTGGTGTCATCAGCAAATTTACTGACCCACCTTTCAGCCCCCTCCTCCAAGTCATTGATAAAAATCACAAATAGCAGAGGACCCAGCACTGATCCCTCTGGTACACCGCTGGTAACTGGTTTCCAGTCTGAAAATTTTCCATCCACCACCACCCTCTGTCTTCTATGTGATAGTCAGTTACTTATCCAATTGGCCAAATTTCCCTCTATCCCACACCTCCTTACTTTCTTCATGAGCCGACCATGGGGAACCTTATCAAACGCCTTACTAAAATCCATGTATACAACATCAACTGCTCTACCTTCATCTACACACTTAGTTACCTCCTCAAAGAATTCAATCAAATTTGTGAGGCAAAACTTACCCTTCACAAATCCGTGTTGATGGACAATTAATGGACAATTTATCTTTTCTTCTGGAGAGAGCAGCTGCTGGACTGATTTTAAAGAATCTCTGCCTGTGGCACGGGGATTGGCAAACATCAGACTGGGCTCAAACTTGCAAGTTGAATAGGGGGGAGAGAGAGAGACATCCAGACAGACAGACAGACAGGAAGGCCTACGCAGGAATCTTGCCACTTATAGATTTGTGGAATCCTTAAAGTGCAGAAGGAGTCTGCACCAACTCTCCGAAAGGCCCACTCCACTGTCCTATCCCTGAAATCTAACCTACACGTCTTTGGATGCTAAGGGACAATTTAGCCTCGTCAATCCATCTATCCTGCACATTTTTGACTCTGGGAGGAAACCGGAGCATCCGGAGTAAGCCAACGCAGGCTCAGGGAGAATGTGTAAACTCCACGTAGATAGTCACTCAAGGTCAAATTGAACCCTGGTCGCTGGCACTGTGAGCCAGCTAACCACTGTGCCACCATGCAGTCTTTTCTTCTTTGGTCTGTGGCCTGGAGAAAACAGTTTTTTAAAAACAAAAGCGGATTATCTGGCTTGTAACATGATCTTCTTCCTAACTGGCTGATGAGAGACCCAAATATGGTTATGGCTTGTGGATTGCAGCTGTAACTTCATTCGTCTATGGCTGGGTGAATTCCTCTCTCGGCCAGGGTGCTTTGTCTTACGTGATTATGTCTAATGCTTGTTCCCACCCAGTTGAATCTGGATGTCTTGCGAATGGTTCAGGAGATGTGGTTCATTCATATTCTTCTCAGGTGATTATCTTTGATGGGTTCCACTTAAGACTTTGGAATGCATCCTGTACAATGTTGCAAATGTTCAGCCATCTTAGAAAATGAGGTGTCAAATCATTTCAATGTTATGCAAGTCTTTTTAAAATTCAATCAGTGGTTTTCAGCCAGTCAAGACAAAGTCATTTTTGATATAAGGCATGTCCTCACTACACTGTATATAGCACTTCAATTTCCAACTTGAGGAACATATCAGACATATCAACTGGAATGCTATCTGGCCCTGCTTACTCTCTATCTAAAGGGCACATATCATGCAGAATCATTTTAATTTTATATCCTCTTTATTGACCTAATGATCTAATTATTAGTTAGTTTATTGGTTTTTCGTGTTGATGGAGTCTACGTATTCCACTGTAATATTTTTATAATTAATATGTATGTTTAAAAGTTGAAAAAGTGTAATTTCATAAACATCAAGAAAACTGATTTTAAACATCATTGATAGCCACAAAAAAATAAAAGCTGTGTAGACAAAATAAAACAATGAATACTGAACTTGGGTGAAGGGGATAAAAAGATGGTCATAACGAATGGCGGAGCAGGCTTGAAGGGCCGAATGGCCTCACCCTGCTCCTATTTTCTATGTTTTTATTAATTCCAGTTCAATGTTGCAGCTGGAAAACTGCTGACCTTCCAAATGACTTTAAACTCCAACCCTAATTTAATCAAGCCCCGAGGTTTAGACTGCCCTTAGGGTGGGCCTCTCATGGTTCAAGAGTAATTAATGGTAGCAGATTGAAATAAAATGCAAAACACAGAAAAAAGAGCATTTTTTTCATTAACATCACGTTTGCCAACTTTAAGCTTCCAGTTATAATCATCCAAGTTACAATCATCAAGCACGCAAATGTATCTTTGCACCTCAGTTAACTAAAATCAATAGTTCAGTGATTTGGGCTCAGAGATGAAGATGATTATGAGATATTATGATGCAGAGGGGATGAAAGGTTCATTCCATCGGCAAGTAATTACGCCAGACCAGATTGTTACCATTCATCATGGCTGAAAGATGACACTCACTGTTAGTCAAGGAAAACAGCTACTCAGAAGCTTCCATCCAGATCAATACCTGCCACATTTTTCTCCAGCAAAAAGTAATTATACAATGGAAAACTTTGGGATCAATAAACAGTCAGGTTAATTTAGGATCTGCTTCACACATTGGAATGTGCAGCGGTGGATATGGTGTCCGTGAGCTTCACAGTATTAAGTTAAATCAGAAATGTCAGCTTCTCTGTCTGCCTTTTTAAATTAATCTACCCAAGGTTGTGTTTGATCCTTTATAAATGTTTTGCTTAGAATCTTTTACAGAAATCAAGCAGGTCAATGCAAACAAAAAGGTCAAGGAAAATCTCTGTAAATAAGGACTTCCCTACTTCCACAAACCAGGAAAAGAGCTCAGATCAAAAGCTGGCCCCAGGCCCTCGCTGCAAGTGCAAACAGCAAAAGCCAAGAAAATGTGCACTACAAATAATAGTCATCTTATTAAATCTGAATATTATGAACATTCATTGTTAAAAATGTGTGTGAGCAACACTGTTTGTTTGGGTTAAATACAAAGCATGTCTTGCAATTTCATCTATGGATCACATAGTAATAGGACCTTGGTTTGTGGGAAATACATTCACATTAATCTAAACGTCACTCATAGCAAGCACTTCCTGATGTCTATGCTTAGTCCTATAACCCAATCTAATAGGTCAACAAAGGTTAAAGGGCAAGAAAAATCACTACTGTGGTGAAAAAAAATGACATCCAATTTTCAAACTGATTTATCAGTGCAAAGCTCAAATTGATAGTTTGCCCATTACTGGGTAGCAACCTGTCTAGAAAAGCTGTTACAAAGCCTTTAGTTTTGATTTAGCAGTACGGATCAATACAAAGCCATACTGTTTCAATTTTGCAAACATCGATTTTCTGATTCAACCTCAATACTGGAACATAAATCACTGAGACTGCTTGAATATTTGATTCAGTACCAACTGAATTTTATAAACTCTGTATGTTTCATAATTATTTTAGAGCAAAAAATAAATGGGTTAAGCAAATTACATAAGCATTCATTGCAGTAATTTAGTAAATCTCATGATGGCAGATGTTCTTTTTTTAGAACTTGCCTTTGTGTATATTCATGTGAGAAGCCACAGTGCTAAGAAAGAAAACACAATAAAAAAACACGATGATATCAGAAACTTCATTGCTGAGATCAAGAAGTCTGAGGGGAATGAATTTGATGCAAAATAATTTGGCTTGATAAATCTAACCTGATTCCCTTTGATATGGTTTGTCAGCATGACTAAAACAAAAATATGTTGATTTTTTTGGTTAAAAAAATCATTTTTTTCGTGGAAACATGCCAGTGCAATTGTAATATGTATAATATATAATTAATCACAACGTAATTATACCACATATTGAAGCTGTTTTAATGAAATATTTTGCCACAGTACATCCAGAGTTGGGCTGATAAATAATAAGTAACAATCATGCCACTCAAGTGCCAGGCAATGACTATCTCCACCCTAAATGACTTGTTAGGGGATAGGTTAGTCTGTGGCGTGAATAACGACCCAATTCAATGTAGATATTTTGCAGAGGTCGGCATAAATTTTAAACCAGCAATGGAGATAGTGCTGGCCATGGAAAGCACTGAAAAAGGTGCACAAGAATTGCACAGCGCACAAAATGGCACAGATTTCAATTTCGATGTATTGTCCCATGTACCGAAGTACAGTGAAAAGTATTGTTCTGTGTCCAGTCCAGGCAGATTGTTCAACACATGAAAAACATAGGAAATACGATAAATACACAATGTAAATACATAGACATAGATATCGGGTGAAGCATACAGAGTATAGTGCTAACAACAGTCGGGAAGATGCGTAGAGAGATTAGTTCAGTCCATAAGAGGGCCATTTAGGAGTCTGGTAAAAGCGGGGAAGAAGCTGTTTTGAATCTGTTGGTGCGTGTTCTCACACCTTTGTATCTTCTGCCCGATGAAAGGGGTTGGAAGAGAGAATAACCCGGGAACGAGGAGTCTCTGATTATGTTGTCCATTTTCCCAAGTTAGCGGGAGGTGTAGACAGACTCAATGGATAAGAGGCAGGATTGCGTGATGGACTGGGCTGTGTTCACGACTCTCTGTAGTTTCTTACGCTCTTGGGCTGAGCAGTTGCCATACCAAGCTGTGATGAGCCAGATAGGATGCTTTCTGTGGTGCATCTGCTGTTCACCAGGTAGGGCAGGAACTGCAGCAAACATGTGGATCACTTGAGGAGTAGAGAGACATTCCAGCAGTCAGTGTTGCCATCAAGAAATGCTTTTGAATCTGTAAGCTCGACCAGTTATTGAGATAACTGATGTCTCCGTGCAAGCAAATAGTGCTAACTCACCTGTGCCAGTAGAGATACCCGTTATTGCAGTTCCTGTTAATGTCAATCCTGTTGAAGTATCTCAGACAATAGAATTACGCCATTTCACAAGAAACAGAAAACCCCCTTAAAGACTCGATTTGTAATTGTGCAACTTATGTACATAATGTTTAGTTATTTAAGATGGAGTGAATTAGTTATTGAATATTGTATAGGAGTTAAAGGGGAGGGTGGCGATGTGATAATTGTCCCTTTAAGGACAACACAGCAGAATAAGGGTCACATAGCCTTGGTGACCAATTGGGACGCAGAATATGAAATCGTAGTGAGAAAGGGTCCTAAGCAGAGACATTTTGGGAGCTTGCTGCAGCCATGTGGCTGCTGTACGTTTCTTATTAATAAATATCTTTTGTGTTCACTAAGGAAGTCTGGGAAAGGTCATCTTTACACTCCCGACAATCTACATCCTGAGGGGTTACCCGCGGCTAAAAACTAAACTGGACCAGCCATATAAATATTGTGGCTGCAAGACCAGGCCAGAGACTGGGAAATCTTCAGCAAATAACTCACCTTCTGTCTTCCCAGAGTGTAATGGAATAGTCTTCACTTGCTTGGATGAGTGCAGCTCCAACACTAAACCTGACACCATTCAAGACAAAGCAGCCACTTGAACCACGTCCATCATGTTAAAAATGCCATCCCCCTCCACCAAATAACAGTGTGTACCATATACAAAATGCACTGCAGCAATTCAACAATAAGAAGTCTTACAACACCAGGTTAAAGTCCAACAGGTTTGTTTTGAATCACTAGCTTTCAGAGCACTGCTCCTTCCTCAGTGAATGAAGAAGTGGGTTCCAGAAACATTAATATGGACAAAGTCAAAGATGCAATACAATACTTCGAATGCAAGTCTTTGCAGGTAATTAAGTCTACAGGTCCAGACAGAGCAACTGGATAGAGGGATAATCACAGGTTAAAGAGGTGTGAATTGTCTCAAGCCAGGACAGTTGGTAGGATTTCGCAAGCCCAGGCCAGATGGTGGGGGTGCAATGGCATTTTTATCATACTAACCTTTCAAAACTTTATCGATCTAAGTCATGAAAATTTCAAATGACTCAGCATCCATAGGTGAGGGAGTTCACACTGTTCTTTGTGTGAAAAACACTTTCTCATTTCAGTCCTGAAGGGCAAATCTGTAATTTTATAATTATAAAATCATGGAGTCATTCCAGCACAAAAGAGGCCATTTGGCCCTATCGAGTCCATGCCTGATTAGTCCCATTCCCTTACTCTATCCCTATAGTTCTCTCATGTTCCGATCAATTCTCTTTTGAAATTGTTCCGCTTTGCTACCACCCTCTTAAGCCACCAGTTCCAGGTAATTACCACTAGCTGCATAATGTAGTTCTTCCTCACATCCCCCCACATCTCTTGCCCAACATCTCAAAAGTGTTCCTTACCCCCTGTACCATCAGCTAATGAGAACAGCTTTTTTGTCTACCTTATAATATACAGTCATAATCTTGCATAAATTTAATAGATCTCCCTCTCCTTTCAATATATTTTGCTCCAAAGAGAACAAACCTAGCTTTGACAACCTAACCTTGTAGCCGAATTCCCTCATTCCTGGACCATTCTGTTAAATCTCCTCTGCACAATCTCAAAGACCCTCATATTCATCCGAACACGTGGTGACCAGATCTGGGCTGCGACAACGAATGAACGGACGTCGTGCGACAATCACCAGGCAGGAATGTTCCCTTCCAGTCGGGGAACACTTCAGCAGTCAAGGGCATTCAGCCTCTGATCTCCGGGTAAGCGTTCTCCAAGGCGGCCTTCAGGACGCGCGGCAATGCAGAATCGGCGAGCAGAAGCTTATAGCCAAGTTCCGCACACATGAGTGCGGCCTCAACCGGGACCTGGGATTCATGTCGCATTACATTCATCCCCCACCATCTGGCCTGCGAAATCCTACCAACTGTCCTGGCTTGACACAATTCACACCTCTTTTAACCTGTGGTTACCCCATCTCTGGATCTGTAAAGATTTAATCACCTGCTAATGCTCGCATTCCAAGCATTGTCTGGCATCTTTGAATCTGTCTATATATATGTGTCTGGAACATACCTCTTCATTCACCTGAGGAAGGACCAGCGCTCCGAAAGCTAGTGACATCGAAACAAACCTGTTGGACTTTAACCTGGTGTTGTAAAACTTCTTACTCTATTTATGAAGTCCAAGATCTTGGGCAAAATTCTCCCAAAACGGGCGCGATGTCCGTCGACTGGCGCCCAAAACGGCGCCAATCAGATGGGCATCGCGCTGCCCCAAAGGTGCGGAATGCTCTGCATCTTTGGGGGCCAAGCCCCAATATTGAGGGGCTAGGCTGGCGCCGGAGGAATTTCCGCCCCGCCAGCTGGCGGAAACGGCCTTTGTTGCCCCGCCAGCTGGCGCGGAAATGACATCCCCGGGCGGTGCATGCGCGGGAGCGTCAGCGGCCGCTGACAGTTTCCCACGCATGCGCAGTGGAGGGAGTCTCTTCTGCCTCTGCCATGGTGGAGACCGTGGCGTAGGCGGAAGGGAAAGAGTGCCCCCACGGCACAGGCCCGCCCGCGGATCGGTGGGCCCCGATCGAGGGCCAGGCCACCGTGGGGGCACCCCCCGGGGCCAGATCACCCCGCGCCCCCCCAGGACCCCGGAGCCAGCCCACGCCGCCTTGTCCCGCCGTTCAAAAGGTGGTTTAATTCACGCCGGCAGGACAGGCAATTTATCGGCGGGACTTCGGCCCATCCGGGCCGGAGAATCGAGCGGGGGGGCCCGCCAACCGGCGCGGCCCGATTCCCGCCCCCGCCGAATATCCGGTGCCGGAGACTTCGGCAACCGGTGGGGGCGGGATTCACGGCAGCCCCCGGCGATTCTCCAACCCGGCGGGGGGTCGGAGAATGACGCCCCTCATATGCTTAGCTAACCACTTTTTCAATATTGTAGGCTTGCAAGAAAGGAACTGCAACAATCATGAGAGATTTTAATTGGATATAGATTGCACAAATTGGTTAACTAAATTGGTCCCCGAGATGTGGGGGTTGTCCTATGATCAGAGGCTGAGTAAATGGGGCTTACATGCTCTGGCGTTTTGAATGATTGGAGGTGATCTTGTTGAAACATACAAGATTCCGAAAGGGCCTGATAGCGTAGATACAAAGATTGCCTCCGCTGGTCGGGGAATCTGGAACATGGGGACACAGTCACAGGCTAAGGGGCCAATCAGTTAGGACTGAGGTTAGGAGAAATTTATTCGCTTAAAGGGTTGTGAATCTTTGGAATTCTCTACTACAGAGGGTTGTGGAGGCTCCATCGGTGAATGCATTTCGGGTTTAGATAGACAGATTTTTGGTCTCTCAAGGAATTAAAATTGGAAAAATGGAGTTGAAGCCCAAGATCAGCCATGAATGGAGGAACTGGCTCGATGGGCCAAGTGGCCTACTCTGTACTATGAGGGTGTTCAACAGAGCAAGGGTTAAAGTGGGACTGGGGAAACAGTACCGCCCACATAGTGATGGACAGAGTCTCATGATGGTACACTGAGAGTAGTAGAACTTGGAAGGAGCCAGCTTGGAGGTGGTATCCATACAGGGCTCTACCTTGGGGATGTATATTCTTTTGAGCTACCAATCAATGGAGATGCTACTCCAGAATGCTGAGTCTCATGGGCCTTTGGTGTGTTTTTACTGTGCTGTCACAGGCAAGGTACAGCAGTGTAATCTTTGGAGTCAGCTGAAAGTTGATAATTGACTCTGGAGTCTCAACCTCAAAAAGGAATTTTTCCCCCACCACTTCTCTTTCAAAATCTGAAGCTTCTTCTGTCATTTGCCAGCACTTCTCTGCATGCAACACACATGGGCTTTGCATCCTTGTTTGCATTGGCACAATTGACAAAACCATATCTCAAGAAATCATCTTTATACTCCTTTGTTCCCAAGTTAAGTTTCTTCTTTGTAGTTCGATAACCAGAGACCCTGGAGCTCTGATCAGAGCTAACATTAGCACTAGTCTATCCTGCTGTGGATTCTCCGAATCAGTTCTCTCCGGCAGATTCAGATGGGAGATCCTGGCCAGTAGGCACATTGTCTGTTTGTGTCTCTGGCCATCTCTTTCTTGTATGAAAATGATTCATCTTCACAACCCTCTTGCCTTGCTTGCGAGCAGCTAGAAAATGGAAGAAGCTCTCCTCCATGATTTGTCGGCAAAAGCATGTATATACAGGGCACTTGACATCAAGTGTACGTGCAGGGAGCGTGACCTGCTCAGTGCTGCCGCGTCTGGCTGGTAGACTGCATACATCCTCAATTTCTTCTCATTTAAAAGGCGGCAGTGGCCACCATTCTCGATAAAAATGCTGGCAGCGACCCTTGGGCGCTTCTCCATGATTGGGACCTCTGCGGGAATGGCACCACTGATCACTCCGCGATCTGCCCCGACCGACCCACGGGTTGCAATCCGCACTTTGAAAAACCCTCCTCTACCTGCCAACAACCTGAGATTAAACCAGTCTGTTTGCAACCTTGATCCCACATTTGATCCCAAGGTGGAGTTCCAACCTTATAATCATACCATCACTAAGACAGTCTATTACCACCTGACTTTACCCGTATCAGCTCATGTGTTTCGGAAAGACTCACTCATGCCTTTATTACCTCTAGACTCAGCTATTCCAACACACTCCTGCTGGCCTTGTAGTTTACTCTCCATAAACCTGAGATCATCCAAACCTCTGCTGCCTGAATCTTAACGGACAGCAAGCCCTGTTCATCTATCACACTTATTATCACTGATCGACATTAGCTCCCTGTCAAGGAATATGTTGATTTTAAAATTCTCATTCTTGTACTGAGGTCCCTCCATGGCATTTACCCTCTCTATCTCTGTAATCTCCCCCCTCCCCACCCAATAACCCTTGTAAATATCTGCACTCCTTTCTAATTCTGGTCTCTTGGGCACGATCCAATGGCCACGCCCAAAAAGCAGCTCATTGTGGCCGATAAAAACTGGGAGAACCCACTCCCGGGATCTACCCCGCTCTCTGGATCAACCTTGCTCGCAGCACCTCGCGAGATCCAACATGATCTCACGAGATGTTGCAATGTAAATCCTGCCCATTGTGGGCGGGATCACCTTTTAGCAAATCTGCATATTGGAGCAGGCAGCTAGTCTCACATTCATGTACAGATTCCTGAGGTACCCGAGGCGTGGGGATCTATCCCCTTCGCCTCGGAGACCCTGGGCAAACGCCGTTCAGCACTGATCCCCACAAATGGGGACCAGCCTGAACGGCACCAGTGGGGGTCTCCCAGAGGATCAGAGGTTCCCAGGTGCAGGTCCTTTGGCCAGGATGGTACCCTGGCACTGCTGGTGACACCTGGGCCCCCCTTACACTTTCAGCCCGGCAGTGCCACCTGGGTGCCATCTTGGCACTGTCAATGTGCCCAGGTGGCACTGTCAGTTGGAAGGAGCACTGCCGAGGTGCCAACCTGGCATTGTGTGCTGGCGATCAGGCCAGGGGTGCCCTGCGTGTGTGTTCGGGGGGGTACTTTGAGGCTGGGATGGGTTCCTCCCATAGTGCTTTGGGGCTGGGAAAGCGCGGGGGTCGCGTCGGGGGCCTCGGAGATCAGGACGCCATTAAAAATATGGCTTCCCGATCTCTCGCTGTACTGAGGAGTTCCGTTGAGAAGAGCTCCCTGGTGTAGAAAATGGGGCTATGTGCAGCCTTGGCCATGTGTTCCCCACTGAGGCCCCTTAGTTAACGTGAATGGCGTTGCATAGCCAGGTTTTTCTTGGCGCTGCTGCATGCTTGCTATGCGGCTATGTTCCCTTTCAGTTGGATCACGCCCCTTGTTTTAATCACTCCACCTATTGGTGCTTGTGCCTTGAGTTGTCCAGGCCGCAAGATCAGGAATACCCTTCCTACAATAAACTCCATGCCTCCATGCTGCAAGAGTGCCTTTAATTCCTTGAAAATATGGTATAATTTCTCTTGCCCGAGCAGCGTTTACAAAGTCAATCAGCTTTCCTCCTTTAAGACATTCCGTAAAACCAACAACTTTAAAAAAATAAATTTAGAGTATCCAATTATTTTTTCCAATTAAGGGGCAATTTAGCGTGGCCAATCCACCTACCCTGTACATCTTTGGGTTGTGGGGGTGAAACCCACGCAAACATGGGGAGAATGTGCAAACCCCACACGGACAGTGACCCAGAGCCAGGATTGAATCTGGGACCTCGGCGCGAACCACTGTGCCACCGTGCTGCCCCTGAAACCAACAACTTTGACAACCTTTTGGCCATCTGACATAAATAGTATGTGGCTCAATTTTATATCTCATTTTATAATATTCCAATGAAACATTTTGGACATTTCATTCTGTTAAAGGTGATATACAAATTTAAGTTGCTGCTATTATATAACTTTATTTCACAGGAATGCAGAATGGACACTTTAATACAAATTATAACAAATTTAGTGTTTCACATCAGAATTCAAAACATAGAATTAAAGAGTTCCTCTGTGAAAGTGAGTATTAATAGACAATGCTAGATTCTATGTTTAAGAAACCATTATTAAATGCTTCAAGTTTTTTCTGTTAGCAATCTTTCAGTAAGTCGTTTTTCTTTATGTGAATTCTTGACCTTTGGTCAGCTCCTTCAAATTTCTGGGTTGGAACTACTTTGATCCTGCATTGAATAACAGTCCATTCTTACAAAACGTATTTTTAAAAATTCTGGAATAAGATATTTGTTTCTTTATAGCAGCATTCGTTTTCCCTATTGTAACATTAAACACTAATGGGAGCCCCTTCTTCCATAAGCCAAGGTTCTTAAAGCATCATTTAAAAATAGCATCTGTACTAGGTAACTTGTAATGGGAAATACCTTTGAAGCACTTAAAGGCTTTCATATTTTACAACAGAGGCAATAATGGAAAAGTTAATGTAGCATTGAAATAGACTGAGCTGCTCAGCTGCAAGAGTGCCTATAATTCCTTGAAAATATGGTGTAATTTCTCCTGCCAGAGCAGCTTTTACAAAGTCAATTAGCAAGACAGAGAAAAAAAATCTGGCACAGGATAACACACATAATTCCTAGAAGAGATCTAGCAGTTCAAAACTGGGCATCCATGAGGTGCAATGCATCATCAGTAGCAGCTAAAATATATCCAACCACAATCTGTAACCTCAGTCCAGCATATTCCTCACTCTGCCATTACCGTCAAGTCAGTGGACCATCCTGGCTCAAACAGGAGTGCAGGAAAGCATGCTAGTAGCAACACCTAGCATACCTAAAAATGATGTGCCAACTGAGCTACAATACAGCAGGAGTGGCATGCTACAGTCAGAGCTAAGCGATCCCAGAACCAATGAACCACATCAAAGCTCTACAGTCCTGTACATCCAGTTGTGAGTGGTACTGGGCGGTTAACAACTAAGTGGATGAGGAGCAGGCTCCAAAGTCATCCCCATCCTCAATGATGGGGGAGCCCAGAACATCAGTGCAAAAGACAAAGGTGAATTATTTGCAACCATCTTTATCTAGACTTGCTGAGTGGATGATCCATTCTGCCTCCTCCTGAGGTCCTCACCATCATAGGTACCAGCCTTCAGCCAATTCAATTTACTCCAATTGGTATTAAGAAATGACTCAGCCAAGACTACGGGCCCTGGAAACATCCTTTCTGTAGTACTGAAAACCAGTGCTCCTCAACTAGCCGCACCCTTAACCAAGCTGTTCCAGTACAGCTACACACACAGGAATCCAGAAATGTCTAGTCCATACAAAGCAGGAAAATCAATCTGGTCAATTACTGCCCCATCAGGTTACTCTCAATCATCAATGAAATGATGGAAAATGTCATTGAAAGTGCTATCAAGTGGTATATATGCAGTAACAACCTGCTCATTGATTCTCAGTTTGGGTCCCGTCAAGGTCACTCAGCACCAAGCTCATTACAGCCTTGATCCAAAAATAGCAAAAGAGCTGAATTCCAGAGGTGAGGTGAGACTGACTGCCTTTGACATCATGGCAGCATTTAACTAAATGCAGTGTCAAGTAGCCCTTGCAAAATTGAAGTCAATGGGAATTAGGGGGAAAACTCCACTCGTTTGAATCAAACCTTTCATACAAAAGGATGGTTGCTGTTGTTCGAGGTCAATCATCTCAGCCACAGGACATTAGTACAGAAGTTCCAAAGTGTGGTTTCTTAAACAAAACATCTTCAGCTGCTTCATCAATGACCTTCCCTCCAACACAAGATCAGAGTGAGGATGTATGCTGATGATTGCAGTGTTCAGAACCGCTGCAAATCTTGAGATACTGAAACAGTATATGCCCACCCACATGCAGCAAGACCTGGACATGGGTGGCCCAGTGGTTAATACTGCTGCCTCACAACTCCAGGGCCCCGGGTTCAATTCCAGCTTCGGGTGACTGTCTGTGTGGAGTTTGCACTTTCTCCCCGTGTCTGCATGGGTTTCCTCCAGGTGCTCTGGTTTCCTCCCACAGTCCAAAGATGTGTAAGTTAAGTGGATTGGCCATAATAAATTGCCCCTTAGTGTCAAAAAGGTTAGGTGGGGTTACTGGGTTATGGGGATAGGGTGGTGGTGTGGACTTAAGTAGGGTGCTCTTTTCAAGAGATGGTGTAGACTTGAAGGGCCGAATGGCCTCCTTCTGAACTGTAGGGATTCAATGATTCCATGAACATTTTTAAGTTTTAAGTCAAATCACATTCATATTATACAAGTGCCTGGCAATGTTCATCTCAAACAAGAGAGAGTCTAACCATCTGCCCTCGACTCCTCCAGCATCAACATGTAGCTGGATGGCTAACAGCTAACCTTCTGCAAAGAAAGTGGGAAAAGTAGCCACCTTAGGCAACACAAGGCCTGTCAAACATATTGTTTTTCCAAGCTAGTGCGATAAGATGTACTCAACATGAAATTGCTGCAATTGCTAAGAAGGGAAAAAAAGACACAAAAAGATAGCAAGGCCAGCAGATGTGTGCTGTTTTTGCAAGCTAGCATTGAGAAAAATAGGCAATAGGTACATGTACATGGCTAAGAACTTTCTTGATGCTGGAACAAACTGGATAAAAAGGGAGAAGTTAGCACCCTCAGCAGCGAGACCTGCAGTCCAACCATTGCGTAAGAAGACCGCCCTGAGTCTCGGACGAAGACAGGAAGATGACTAGTCCAGCTAAAGAAGGGAAGTTGCTCACGTCACCTTGCAACGGGTAGTATTTGAGTCCAAGTCATGAGTCTTGTGGTTCATTGCAACAAGTAATCACTACTTAAACCAGTAGAATAAAGAGCAATTCAGTGTTTATCTAGTTTTTTAAACAGTAATACAGGTTCAGTTGTACAAAATATTTTGTGAAATTGTTTCTTTGTCTGCCATATCAGTTGATACTTCAATCTGAGGGCAACACCACTTATCAGAAACTGAATTGCACTGACCATAAAAATACTGTGGCTACAAAAACAAATCAGAAGGGCGGCATGTGGTGCAGTGGTTAAAAAATAATTGGGTACTCTAAATTTAAAAAAAAAATCAGAAGTTGGGAATTTTGTGGGAACTCACCTCCTGATTCCCAAAAGCCTGTTCCACATCTACAATGCACAAGTTGGGAGTGTGATGGAATTCTGACAGTTGCCTGGATGAGTGCAGCTCCTCGAATATACTCAAAGCTTGACAGTATCCAGGACAAAGTGGTCCTCTTGATCCGCATCCCATTAACCACCTTAAACATCCTCACTCTCGATGACATCCCCACTCCATGGGACGGGTCCGGGTTGGCACCCTCTCCTCTCGCTCGGTACCCGTAGGATCCCCGATTCACCTCGGTACGGAGGGGCAGCTAGTTCGAGGGGCAGCTGCCCCTGCATCATCTAGCACTGCCAGCACTGGTGGCATCCCGATGTCAGCACCATCGTCTCTACACCCTCGGCGATGGGTCTCAGTGATTGGGACATGCTCTGCAGCGCCTTGGCAAAGCCCAGCTGTGACTGGGCAAAGCTCCGCAGCAACTCGGCCATTCCCATCTGAGAGTGGGACAATCCCGCAGTACCTCATCAAGGTCAGTCTGGCACTGGGCACATCCCCCAGCAAGTCAGACATTCTGCCATGACCCTCAGCCATGGCCATCACCGACTGCGCCACGCCTTGAACACCTCCACCGGTGCCAACGTGTTCACCAAGTTTTCCACTGCAATCACCACCCTAGCAGTGTTAGCCTCGGTGTCACGCATTGTCGGCGACACCTCCTGCACGCACAGCCTTCTACGGAGACACAGAGAGGGCATCATCAGCCACACACCTGGGTGACAGTGGCGGGGGGGGGGGGGGGGGGTTGTGACGGAAGGGTTGGAGGGGTTTGAAGGGAAGGGGGGTAAAAGGAGGGTTGGGGGCCATATGGTGAGTTGAGGGGTGGTTTAGACGTGGGAGCTCGGGGGAGGCATTGGTGTCAACTCACCCATGCTTCCAGTGTAGGTCATTGACCTTGTGATACTGGAGGCCAGTCCTCCTGGTCACACTCCCTGAGCTCACAGCTGCCATCACCTCGTCCCAGGCGGCACTGGCTGCCCTGTGGCTCACCTTCCGGGACCCTCGGGGGAACAAGCCATCCCTCCTGGCCTCCACTGCATTGTGGAGCCTCCCCAGGTCTGCATCCCCGAATCTTCGGGCTAGTCATCTCGGCGCCATGAGTGGGGCTGGCGAGCGTGGTCCAGTAAATCGGCTGCCGAGCTTTCATTTGCGACGAGAAGTCTGTGGGGCCTCATTAAGTGGACCAATTAATGTTGAATAGCGTTGCTGGGAAGCTCGTGGTATGTCCCGCTCGCTACCACACTTCAAAATCTTTGCGGAAAATCGCGCCCATAGTTGACTGTAATTTGAAAAAGGCAGAGAGACTGGCCGGCGCACACCTTAAGAGAAAATGGAGTAGTATCAGATGTCATGCAGAGAAGATTTCAAGGAAAAAAGAGGAAGAGGAAGGAAGAGAATATTAATATTCGGTGGCCTGAAAATTGAAGGAAGTTATTGGAAAATGAGAAGACTGGCAAAGAGGCATGGCGAAGATTATGAGCCGTGGACCTGCTTTGGGCAGAGACACATGATGATGATGATGATGATGAAGCAAAACCGTAGGAACATGAGCAATGGATCTAGATCATTTAGCTCCTCAAGCTTGCTCAAATCATATTCCATTGGATTATCTGCATCTCAACTCAATTTACAAATCTTTGTTCCATATTCTTTGAAACCCTTACCGACATGATTTTATTTTTATATGCATATATTTAATAATATAAGAATCTGCTGAACTGTATATATAATTACAAAGAGTGAAACGTACAAATCAGCACGTTCACTGACTGTATTTCATTAAAAGCAATAGCATTAAGAAAATGAACTTAAATTCTCTCATTTGTTTTTACTGTGCTTCAAGCTGCTTTAATGGTTGCAATTTGTTTGCCTTGCCTTTATCTCCTTGGCTTGTGATGTGAATATACATGGAACGGACTGCCCTCACACAAGTCTTCATATGCACAGAAACCCATACATAATGTGGTACTCTTTTCGCTATTACAATTAAGGCCTTGAAATCTGACCACACTCAAGGCCAAGTAAGAGAAATTGTGCAATTATGATTCAACAGAGAACATTCTTTCAGTTGAAACAAATGACAGTTTCTATAGCACTATCTACTTTATAGACGTGCCCTGGGGAATATTTTAAGATTGCGGTGATGTCAAGGTCACCCAATGAAGCCAGCAGGGATGACAGAAACACAAGCATTTTCTGTATATACCAGAGATTTTACTCAGTTACTTAAAATGCCATAAGCGTAAATAGTGTTCCATTCTCTACACTGCCTTACTGACAGATAGCCTCAAAATTTAGCACAGTGTAGCAATGGGGTAGCACAACGTTTATTATTGACCGAGAAAATCAATATACCAACAACCTCAAATTTCACAAGATACTAAAGGCCTCCTAGGATTAACTTTACTTCTAATCGGATAGCTACATATTTCTTCAACACTTTGATTTAAAATAAGTAAATCAAGTTGAGATAGATTTCCCACTACAAAAATGAAGCACATAGAGTACCAAACATCAGTCAGTTGATCAATGAACTAAAACAATTAGCAACGTGGTACAGTCACCTACAAAGATGGTTTAATTCAATGCCCTTTGAATACAAGGGGCTGTGTTCTCCCGCCACACCCGGCGCAAGAACGCCACAGGCGAGCCGCGTAAAATGGAGAACTTCATTGACCTCGAGCGGGATTCTCCGGTTGCCGGGCGAATGCTGACGGAGAATCCCACCCAATTTGAGTTGCTAATAGAATCTATACTTTGTTTCAAGGTTGGAGTTCTGTTATTAGGAATTGCAAAATTGTAAACACATCCAGTGTAGTCAGAGTATCACTATGGATTGCTCCTGGTGGTGAACCTGCATTTTACTTTCATTGGAAAATTCCTGCGACAGAGCACTGCTCCCCCATTGTTACTTTTTAATATTACGAGGCATGATGGGTTTTTTACTTTATGAAAAATACAACACTAAATTTATAAATTGCCGAGGAAGTTAAATGGACAACTTGGGATATACGCCAGCTCAGCAGTATGAGAAAGTTGATTGAAGAATTTTCCATTTTTTGCATTTAAACTTGGACATGATGTTGTACTATGCCACTTTAACATCGGTTTGACACATGTCACTTCTTTGTATTTTATCCTGAAGGCATGCACCTCACATGTTTATATCTGTATCATACAGCAATCACCTTGTCAAAAAGTATCCATCATAATTTAAAAAGATATTCCTAAATTTTGGCACTGTTGCCCTACTGGATTATACAACTGCATTAAACGTAGGTATTCATTTTATTTTTAAGAAGTTTATAGACTTGCTGACTAAATAGTATGTATAATACAGTATAATATCACTGATAGGAGTAGTCTATAGGCCACCAAATAGTAATATTATGGGGGGCAGGCAATAAGCAAAGAAATAACGGATGCATGTAGAAATGGTACAGCAGTTATCATGGGGGATTTTAATCTACATGTTGATTGGTTTAACCAGGTCGGTCAAGGCAGCCTTGAGGAGGAGTTTATAGAATGTATCCGCGATAGTTTCCTAGAACAGTATGTAATGGAACGTACGAGGGAACAAGTGGTCCTAGATCTGGTCCTGTGTAATGAGACAGGATTGATTAATGATCTCATAGTTAGGGTTCCTCTCGGAAGGAGCGATCACAATATGGTGGAATTTAAAATACAGATGGAGGGTGAGAAGGTAAAATCAAGCATAGTGTTTTGTGCTTAAACGAAGGAGATTACAATGGGATGAGAGAAGAGCTAGCTAAGGTAGACTGGGAGCAAAGACTTTGTGGTGAAACAATTGAGGAACAGTGGAGAACGTTCCAAACGATTTTTCACAGTGCTCAGCAAAGGACGGTAGAAAGAGGGAAAATCGAGTGTGGATTTCTAAGGAAATAAGGGTGAGTATCAAATTGAAGGAACAAGCATACAAAGTGGCAAAGTTAGTGAGAGACTAGAGGACTGGGAAATCTTTAGAGGGCAACAGAAAGCTACTAAAAAAGCTATAAAGAAGAGTAAGATAGATTATGAGAGTAAATTTGCTCAGAATATAAAAACAGATAGTAAAAGTTTTTAAAATATATAAAACAAAAAAGAGTGGCTAAGGTAAATATTGGTCCTTTAGAGGATGCGAAGGGAGATTTAATAGTCGGAGATGATGAAATGGCTGAGGAACTGAACAGGTTTTTTGGGTCAGTCTACACAGTGGAAGACACAAATAACTTGCCAGTGACTGATGGAAATGAGGCTATGACAGGTGAGGACCTTGAGAGGATTGATATCACCAAGGAGGTAGTGATGGGCAAGCTAATGGGGCGAAAGGTAGACAAGCCTCCTGCCCCTGATGGAATGCATCCCAGAGTGCTAAAAGAGATGGCTAGGGAAATTGCAAATATACTAGTGATAATTTACCAAAATTCACTAGACTCTGGGGTGGTCCGGGCGGATTGAAAATGAGCAAACGTGACACCACTGTTTAAAAAAGGAGGTAGGCAGAAAGCGGGTAATTATAGGCCAGTTAGCTTAATTTCGGTAGTAGGGAAGATGCTGGAATCTATCATCAAGGAAGAAATAACGAGGCATCTGGGTGGAAATTGTCCCATTGGGCAGACGCAGCACGGGTTCATAAAGGGCAGGTCGCGCCTAACTAATTTAGTGGAATTTTTTGAGGACATTACCAGCGCGGTAGATAACGGGGAGCCAATGGATGTGGTATATCTGGATTTCCAGAAAGCTTTTGACAAGGTGCCACACAAAAGGTTGCTGCAGAAGATAAAGATGCATGGCATTAAGCATGATAGATGATTGGTTAATTAATGGAAAGCAAAGAGTGGGGATTAATGGGTGTTTATCTGGTTGGCAATCAGTAGCTAGTGGTGTCCCTCAGGGATCAGTGTTGGGCCCACAATTGTTCACAATTTAGATAGATGATTTGGAGTTGGAGACCAAGTGCAATGTGTCCACGTTTGCAGACGACACTAAGATGAGTGGTAAAGCAAAAAATGCAGAGGATACCGGAAGTCTGCAGAGGGATTTGGATAGGTTAAGTGAATGGGCTAGGGACTGGCAGGTGGAATACAATGTTGACAAATGTGAGGTTATCCATTTTGGTAGGAATAACAGCAAAAGGGATTATTATTTAAATGATAAAATATTTAAAAATGCTGCTGTGCAGAGAGACCTGGGTGTGCTAGTGCATGAGTCGCAAAAAGTTGGTTTACAGGTGATTAAGAAGGCAAATGGAGTTTTGTCCTTCATTGCTAGAGGGATGGAGTTTAAGACTGGGGAGGTTATGCTGCAATCGTATAAGGTGTTAGTGAGGCCACACCTGGAGTAGTGTGTTCAGTTTTGGTCTCCTTACCTGAGAAAGGACGTACTGGCACCGGAGGGTGTGCAGAGGAGATTCACTAGGTTAATCCCAGAGCTGAGTGGGTTGGATTACGAGGAGAGGTTGAGTAGACTGGGACTGTACTCATTGAAATTTAGAAGGATGCGGGGGGGATCTTATAGAAACATATAAAATTATGAAGGGAATAGATAGGATAGATGCAGGCAGGTTGTTTCCACTGGCGGGTGAAAGTAGAACTAGGGGACATAGCCTTAAAATAAGGGGAAGTAGATTTAGGACTGAGCTTAGGAGTAACTTCTTCACCCAAAGGTTGTGAATCTAAGGAATTCCTTGCCCAGTGAAGCAGTTGAGGCTCCTTCATTAAATGTTTTTAAGATAAAGATAGATAGTTTTTTGAAGAATAAAGGGATTAAGGGTTATGGTGTTCGGTCCGGAAAGTGGAGATGAGTCCACAAAAGATCAGCCATGATCTCATTGAATGGCGGAGCAGACTCGTTGGGCCAGATGGCCTACTCCTGCTCCTAGTTCTTATAATAATCGATCAGGCAATTATATATAATCAATTATATATAATCGGTCACTAAAGGTACAGAATAATACTTCGATAAAAAGATAGTTTCATAAGAAATAGGAGTAGGAATAGACTATTCGGCTCTCAAGCCTGTTCAACTAGCACAGTGGTTAGCACTGTTGCTTCACAGTGCCAAGGGCCCGGGTTAGATTCCCAGCTTGGGTCACTGTCCGTGCGGAGTCTGCATGCTCTCCCCGTGTCTGCATGGGTTTTCTCCGGGTGCTCCGGTTTCCTCCCACAAGTCCCGAAAGGCGTGCTTGTTAGGTGAATTGGACATTCTGAATTCTCCCTCAGTGTACCCGAACAGGCGCCGGAGTGTGGCGACTAGGGGATTTCACAGTAACTTCATTGCAGTGTTAATATAAGTCTACTTGTGACACTAATGAGATTATTATTATTATATCTACGTAACTGTACTGTCCTACTGCAACTACATTCCTTTTAACTCCCCAACTTGAAAGCTTTCTTGCTGTGCTGTGGTTTGTCCACCTCCATGCAGTCCCTGGTCTTGTCCATACGTGCTGCACAAACCTTGAATTCGTTGAACAATTATAAGGGTTAAGGCTCCTCTAGTGCTAGCTTCTGTTGCCCATACCTACCTCACTTGCAATCGCACCCTCCTGTTCCTGACCGTGGACGAAACTTGAAGTACCTAGCTTAAGCGGTGCAACTGCCTCCTGAAACAAACTGCACAGGTAAACTTCCTCTTCCCTGATGCATCACAGTGTCTGAAACCCAGATACCAGCTCATCAACTCTGAGCTCAAGTTCCTCAAATAACAAGCACTAAAGCAAGCATGCTTGCTGCAGATCACACAGGTGTCCATCAGTTTACATGTTATAGCTGCAAAACATCACCTGCTGTGCCATATTTCTGTTTTAATCATCCAATTATGTTTAGAAATATAACTCAATGACTATCTAGAGTTATATGAAGTGGTCTAGCGACAAATTTAATGGAACTCTTACAGTTTGGAGAGAAAAAGCTTCACCAACCACACTATCTGCTCACCTAATTAATGTTTTTAGCTTCAGCTCTCTCAGTTGTTCAGAGATTGTCAGAATTTTTTTTCCCACACGTAAGGGCAGTGGAAACCAGGAATAGTCTCCCCCCACCCATAACTCAAAAAATTGATGAGGATAGGTCAATGGAAAATGTTAAAATTGGGATTGGTAACATTTTTGTTGGTGACAGAACCAAGGCATATGGAGTAAAGATACTATTTAATTGAATGGTAGAACATGCTCAAGAGGCTGAAAGGCTATTCTTGTTCCTATGTTGCGTTATAGCTTCGATAGCCCAAGGCACAATTTGAAGAGCAAAGAATTTTTCAACATCTTAGCCAAGATCTCTTAGTACCACCAAGTACAGAATCCCGACAGTGCAGAAAGAGGCCATTCAACCCATCGAGTCTGCACTGATCCTCGCTGAAAGAGCACCCAAGGCTTGAATTGAACCCGGGTCCCTGGTGCTGTGAGGCAGCAGTGCTAACCACTGTGCTGCACCTAATCAAAAAATTGGATGAACTTATTGGCCATAGAGTCATAGAAATTTACAGCATGAAAACAGGCACTTCAGCCCAACTTGTCCATGCTGCCTAGTTTTTACCACTAAGCTAATCTCAATTGCCTGCATTTTATAGATTTATAAGATCTTGTTGATTGCAAACTGGTTGCTCTATCTTTTTATGAACCAATAGTCTCTGTATTTTTTAAGTAATTCATTGAAAGTCCATTATTATCTTTTTCTTTAACTTCCAGCTCCAAGCTGTTCTCTGCATCAAAAACCTATATCATTGCTTATATCATTTATTTAATCAATACTACCTCTACCTTTCCCGCCTCCATCAACTTTCCTCTTTCTTTTCTTCAGCGATCACTCGCTAACAATATGATTGTCCACTGAAGAAACTCCGTTTGCTGATCCTGGGTTCTTGCTTGCCTGATGCCCAATCCAAGAGCCACATCTTTGACTGCACACTTGGTTGGTGTTTCCAGGAGGTGGGATTGGTCCTTGGACTCGAGATCACTGGCATTCCTTTCTCAGGCTCTTTTTCCGACCTTCTCCTGCCGTTGGATGTCCTCGAAGAATTCCATAAAATTCCAACAATGCAGGAGGAGGCCATTTGGCTCATCGAGTCTGCACGGACTCTCCAAAAGAGCACTTACCTTAGCGCCACTCTTCCACCCTATCCCTGTAACCCTATCTAACTGGCACATCTTTGGACACTAAGGAGCAATTTAGCATGGCCAATCTACCTAACCTGCACAGGAAACCCACACAGACATGGGAAGAACCTGCAAACTTCACACAGTCATGGTTGGAATTGATCCCGGGTCCCTGGTGCTGTGAGGCAGCAGTGCTAAACATTGTACTACTGTGCCACCTGTCGTGTCCCTTCAATCAGGAGATTCCTTCAATTAGGGCTCTTCTGAGCAAAGATCTTCCATGCATTGACTTTGAGGTTGTATTTCTTGAGATAAGCATCTTTGAAGTGTTTCCTTTGTCCTCCTCTTCTTTGGGAACCTTACTTGAGGTGGGAGAAGAAGGTTTGCTTTGGCAGTCAGGACTCTTTCAAGCATGGCTTGGAGATTCTCTTCTGCGAGAGTGGAGATAGCAATGTCATCCACATGATGTCAGTGTCGTTTTCTTCTTGGATTTCAATGGGTTGAGGTTGAAAAGTTTGACCGCCCATCCTATAGACGATGTCCAATCTACTGGGAAGCTTGATCTTGACAAGGCGAAGGATGTTGGCGATGAAGGTGGAGAAAAAGGTGATGACACATCTTGCTCAATAATATGGCGACCAAGGGCAGCACGGTGATGTAGTGGTTAGCACTGCTGCCTCACGACGCTGAGATCCCAGGATCGATCCCAGCTCTGGGTCACTGACCGTGTGGAGTTTGCACATTCTCCCCGTGTTTGTGTGGGTTTCGCCCCCACAACCCAAAGATGTGCAGGGTAGGTGGATTGGCCATGCTAAATTGTCTCTTAATTGGAAATAATGAATTGGGCACTCTACAATTTAGAAAAAGATAATATGGCGACCAGAACTGCATGCAGTTAAGTTTGGTCAAACCAAGATTCAGTACAGGTACAGCATAACTTCCCTATTTTTCAATTCTTTTCACCTCGAGACAAAGCCTGGTGCAGGGCTTCCCAAATCGTGATGAGCAAGCTCCCCTCCTTCGAGGCAGCAATGATCACTGTGGAGATGATTCTAGGCCCAAATGAAACTCTTGCAAAGAGCCATTTTGATACAACACCTCAGCTTGCTCTGCAGCAAGAGTCTGACTGGTTATCGTGAAATCTGCTGGAACCGGCTTTTGGTTTGCTGCCTTGAGTTTGATC
Source organism: Scyliorhinus torazame (assembly GCF_047496885.1). Lineage (NCBI taxonomy): Eukaryota > Metazoa > Chordata > Chondrichthyes > Carcharhiniformes > Scyliorhinidae > Scyliorhinus > Scyliorhinus torazame. Next base: position 162,197,430 of record NC_092721.1, on the reverse strand, counting down.
CAATGGTAGTAGCCTTTATATTGCGAGGATTAAAGATACAGAAGTTATGCTGCAGCTGTACAAACCTCACTTGGAGTGCTGCGAACAGTTCTGGGCACACCTTAGGAAGAATATTTTGGCCTTGGAAGGAGTGCGACATAGGTTTACAAAAATGACGCTTGGGCTGCAGGGATGAGTTATGAGGAGAGATTACACAAACTAGGCCTGTTTTCGCTCGGATTTAGAAGGATAAGGGGTGCTCTGATCAAAGTATTCAAGATATTAACAGGGAAAGACAGAATAGATAAAGATAAACTATTTACACTGGTTGGAGATTCTAAAATGAGGGGGCTGCTACAACGCCCATGAGGACCATTGGGAAGCAATCATTGATTTCCCTGTGGGACTCATGGAATGCAAGCTCCCTAGGTAAAGGCGGAGGCCAACCAGCTGGGGCTCGTTAAGGCAGGGGTTAAAAGCAGGCCCAACTCAGGGCCTGATCAGATCTATATTCCCAGTAAGGTCTGCACTGGGAGTGAGATGCTGTACTAAGCATGCAATTGTAAATATGTAAATAAATTAATCTTCGGTCAAGACAGCTTCCTTTGTGAGTTATTATAGGGGCATAGTCTAAATATTAGACTATCTCTATCACCCATGCAAAGGGTGGTAGAGGTTTGGAACTCTCTCCCATAAACAGCAGCCGAAGCTAGAACAGTTGTTCATTTTAAATCTGACAGAGATAGATCTTTGTTAAGCAAAGGTATTAATGGGATATGGGCCGAAGGGCAGGTATATGAAGTAAGGGCACAGATCAGCCATGATTTCATTAAATGGCAGGATAGGCTCGAGGGGCAGAATGGCCTACTCCTGTTTCTGTGTTCCATCTAACCTGCACATCTTTGGGCACTAAGGGGCATTTTGGCATGGCCAATTCACCTGAGCTGCACATCTTTGGACTATGGGAGGAAACAGAGGCATCCGGAGGATACCCACGCAGATACGGGGAGAAAGTGCAAGCTCCACACAGTCATCCAAGACTGGAATTGAACTCAGGTCCAGGTGCTGTGAGTCAGTAATGCTAACCACTGTGCCACCATGCTGTCTATCCTATTTCAAGTGGAGATCATTCCAAGGGCACCTCTTGCTGTTGCAGCACAGGTGTCAGTGTCCCATGAAAAGGACTTTCCCATACCAGCCCCTTTGTCACATGATCTGTCTCTCCTTATGACAATCTGCATGTGGTTCAGGCAATAATCTGGAGATTATTACTATCAAATTTCTAATTTAGAGCTCCTGATACTGCATCTGCAGTATTTTACTTTTCTCCTGATAATCTTTAAACAGGACCTCCTCTCTGGTCCTATCTCTATCGGTTGTTCCAATATGGACCATTACAACTGGTTTTATCCCTTCTCTTTCAAAGTTGCTCTCAAGGCGCTATGAGATATCCGTTACCTGGCACAAGATAGGTAACACCCACTTTGGAATTCTTGTTCTTGGCTGTAGAGAATGTTATCTATTCCAAATTGTTTACTGTGCAAAAATTGAACCAATTGTTAATTTCATTTTAGTGGCTTCCCCCATCTTCAGGTTTGTAACTGACAACATCTACATGAAGATCTTAATCTACATTTAATTGTGTTGTGTCTAACTAACAATACTGGAATATTCTCTAGCAATTTTGATTTTCAACCAAGGTACCAAAGAATTAAAAACTTAGAACATTTGACACCAACTTTACATCAATTTATAATTCTAACTATTGTTGTATGTTCCAAATACAAGTTTATTGTAATTTACTTTTGCATACTGTGTCATTTATCTGCCCCTAAAATATACAAGGAAAACACGGGTATTCGCAATTTTAATATTGCTGAAAAGCGAGACATATTGCTAAAGCGTTTCATCTTTCGTTCATCAGGACAAACAAAAATGCTAAATTTCAACCATCGTAACAAATTGTACTACAGGTGAAAAGGGCTCAGATTCGTTGGCAAATCGAATCTGGTCGGCCAAGGCATTTCCGTTGATCAAGCAATAGGGAACTATAGGATCCCAAAGTTCCCAGTTAATTCAAGAGCAAGGCAAGGCTTGAACATATTCCTTTTGTTTGCAGAGAACGGGTTCCTGTGTATAAACATATATTAATTCTAGCAAGCGTAAATGGGCTATGTTATGAGCTTGATTTATTACCTTAAATAGGTTTTTAGTGTACCTGTTAGTGAACGAAGGGTTGTTAAGCAAGTGCTGCTCGAATGTAGATCACATCTTTTTTTTAAAGTCTTTTTATTGCCATTTCTCATATCTATAAACAGTTGTATATATACACATCACATTTTTCTCGCCCGTGCTAATTTCCTTTATTATCCAGAGGTTTAGTTTGTCCTTCGTTTAACTGACCCTACGTGCCTTTCATTGCCTTCTGCATCGGTCTATGGTTCCTCCCCCTTCCCCATCCCCCCCCCCCCCTGGCTTCTTTTATTTTCCGGACAGGTGGAATCATCTCTCGGGGTTTCCCCGCCTTCCTTCCGCCTCTCTCCCCCCCCCCCCCCCCCCCCGGGTTGCGCAGTCTTTTGGTAACTCATCTATCTTGGTCCTTTTTAAAAAAAAAATCTTATTAGGCTACTCCTCATTGTTGGCCTTGAACAGGTTTTGGAACAGACCGACAAACTGCCCCCAAGTATCCAGGAAGCCTTCCTCTGACCCTCGGGTGGCGTACTTAATCTTCTCCAGATGGAGAAATTCCGAAACGTCAGCGAGCCAGTCTGCAGCTGTGGGTGGTGCTGCCGATCGCCAGCCGAGCAGGATTCTCTGGCGTGCGATTAGGGAAGTGAAAGCAAGGGCCTTGGCCCCCTTCCCCACGTGTAGCTCTGGCTGCTCCGATACCCCAAAGATTGCCACTATTGGGCATGGCTTCACCCTCATCCCCACAACTTTGGACATTGCCTCGGAGAAGGCTGTCCAGAATCCAGCAAGCTTGGGGCAAGCCCAAAATATGTGGGTGTGGTTGGCCGGGCCCCTCTGGCACCGCTCACATTTGTCTTCCACCTCCGGGAAGAACCTGCTCATTCGGGTTCTGGTCAGATGCGCTCTGTGCACCACTTTGAACTGCATTAGGTTTAGCCTTGCGCAGGAGGAGGTGAAGTTCACCCTGCTCAGTGCTTCGCTCCAGAGTCCCCATCCTATCTCTGTCCCCAGTTCGTCCTCCCATTTTTGTCTGATCTCGTCCAGTGGAGTCTTAGCCCAAACTGTTCCAGTACCTTGAGGAGGTATTTCCATTCGACTCTGTCAAAGGCCTTTTCTGCGTCCAGGGAGATAATCACCTCTGGTGTTCTCTCCCCAGAGAGGGTCCTTATTACGTTCAGCAGTCGCCTGATGTTCACTGTGAGCTGCCTATCCTTGACAAAGCCCGTTTGGTCCTCTGCGACCACCTCTAGTACACAGCCCTCCAACCTTTTGGCCAGGACCTTTGCAATTATTTTCGCATCCACGTTCAGCAGTGAAATGGGTCTGTATGATCCGCATTCCGTCAGGTTTTTATCTTTTTTGGGTATCAGTGAAATTGCGGCCTGCGCTATCATTGGGGGCAGGGTGCCCCTTGCCAGTGAGTCCGCGAACATGTCCCTTAGGTGTGGGGCCAGGACTGGTGCAAATTTTTTGTAGAAGTCCGCCGGGAACCCATCGGGTCCTGGTGCCTTCCACCCTTGCATGGAGCTGATGCTCTCCATGATTTCTCCAAGTCTATTGGTGCTTCCAGCTCCGCCTGTCTGTCTTCCCCCACAACTGGTAGTTCCAATCCATTTAGGAACTGTTTCATCCCCGCATCCCCGTTGGGGGGCTCGGAGGTGTACAGTCCCCGGTAGAAGGTCTCAAATGGTCAATTGACCTCCTTTGGTTCTGTTACCAGTCTGCCTCTGCTATTCTTTACCTGCGCTATTTCCCTTGTGGCTGCCTGCTTTCTCAGCTGGTGAGCCAATAGGCGACCAGCCTTGTCTCCGTGTTCGTAGAAGGTCCCACGTGTCTGTCAGAGTTGGTACATTGATTTCCTAGTGGATAGCAGGTTAGAGTCCATTTGCAGCTTTTTTCTCTCCGCCAGCAGCTCAATGGTCGGGCCTCGGAGTATTTTCTGTTGATTTCCAGGATGGAGTCCACCAGTTGTTGCCTGGCCACCCTCTCTTCCCTATCTCTGCTTGCCTTGTAGGCTATGATCTCTCCTCTAATCACGGCCTTCAGTGCCTCCCAGAACGTGGAGGGTGAGATCTGCCCGTTTTGTTTGTTACGCATGTAGTCACCTATGGCCCGCGATGTTTTCTGACAGAAGGCCTTGTCGGCCAGGAGGTCCGTGTCCAGCCTCCATGTGGGGCGCTGGGCACGGCCTGTCTCCAACCTCACATCCATATAGTGTGGAACGTGGTCAGAGATAACGATCGTGGAGTACTCTGTTCCCGTGATCCCTGGAAGCACCGATTTCCCCACTGCAAAGAAGTCAATCCGGGTGTGTACCTTGTGTACTTGTGAGAAGTATGAAAATTCCTTCTCTCCCGGGTGCAGGAACCTCCATGGGTCCACCATCTGTTCCTTAAATAGTTCCCTAGCCATGCCAGTCTTTTTCCCTGCTCTGGGGTCTCATCGGTCGGTCAGTGGGTCCTGTACACAGTTGAAGTCGCCCCTCAAGATCAGTTGGTGTGTGTCAATGTCGGGGATTTCTGCCATGGTCTTCTTTATGAATTCTGTGTCGTCCCAGTTGGGAACATACACATTTACCAGAACAACCCGTGCCCCTTCCAGGACACTGCTGACCATGACGTACTGTCCCCCTGGGTCCGTAACTGTCTTGGTTTCCGTAAACCCCGTCCTCTTACTAATTAATATTGCTAACCCCCCCCCAGCCCTCGTCCCGTAGCATGAGTGGTATGTCTGTCCCACCCAGCTCTTTCTTACCAGCAGTCGGTCCTTCTCCTTCAGGTGCGTCTCTTGTAGGTAGATTAAGTCTGCTTTTAGGCTTCTTAGGTGGGTGAAGACTCTGGATCTTTTCACCGGGCTGTTGAGTCCCCTTACGTTCCAGGTAACAATCCTGGTGGTTTTTTTTGAACCCCGGTCCTGCGGTGTCACCCATACTTACCTGGTGGACGCGCCCCTTCCCTCCGGGGTTTCCCTTCGTTAGGGGGCTGTACAAAATGGCCGCGGTCGCCGCTCTCACCATGAGGTCGGGCCCCAGGGCTCCAGGGTTTCCTTTTGTCCAGGGGACACCCACCATGGCTGCCAGCTGTGTGCACGCCACGTGGCTGCGCCCTTGCACTCCAGGGTCTCCCTTCGTCCTGAAGCCCTATCGAGTGGCTGTTTGTGGCACCATCTTGGTTCCTCGCCCTGCTCCATGCCTGCCGAGGGCCTGCGTTCGTGCTGCTTATCTACCTCACCTTTCCCTTTGCTTCTCTTTTGTTCTGCGCTCTCCCCGACTCCTCTCTCCTCCCCCTTAGTCCCTGATCCTCTGTCACCCCCCCCATGTTCTTCCCCCCTTCTGCCCTGCCCCCCCTTCACTTTGTGCCAGGCGCTCCCTCTCCCCTGAGAAGCGCGCCATGGCCCTTCTTTTTTCCTGTCCTCCCGTGTTAGCCCTCCTCGCTAGCATGGTGGCCCCCCTCCCAGCACTTGCCCTGCTCTGGTCCTGTTTTACCTTCCTTTTGCTGGCCCTTGTTTCGCCCTCCTGCCCGCCTTTTTCACTCTCATTCACCTTGCTTCGCTCCCCCCCATTGCATTGAGAGGTGGAACAAGCCCGGGAATGAGTCAGCACAGTCCCGCACAGTGCACCAAACACGTGTGTACAGTTCGTGATCGTATTGTCTCTGTTTGCGGTCTGCCCGCTGCTCTTTGTTCCGATTCTTCCTTTCTTTTCCATCCCTGTCGCTTTCATGATGGCCATTGTGGCTGTCCCTCCCCTAGTTTGTTCGTTCTAACGAACTCCTCCGCTGGGGTATTAAGAAACAGCTCCTTCCCCATAAATGTTACCCAGAGTTTGGCCGGGAATAGCATCCCAAATTTCACATTACTTGTAGAGTGCTGATTTGGCCCTGTTGAATTCAGCCCTTCTTTTGGCCAGGTCCGCCCCAATGTCCTGGCACACCCTTATGGTCTTCCTTTCCCACGTGCTCGCTTTCGTCTGCCGGGCCCACTTTAGGATTTTTTCCCTGTCTTGGAACCTGTGCAGCTTCACGATAATCGCTCTGGGCTGCTCCCCGGCTTTGGGCGTGGGTCGGAGCGACCTGTGCGCCCTGTCGACTTCTGGGCGGTTTGGAAACTTCTCCCTTCCCATTGCTTGCCCAGCATTTGCGTGACGTAGCCTGTTGGGTCTCTGCCCTCCATCCCCTCTGGCAGACCCACTATTTTAACATTCTGCCTTCTGGACCTATTTTCCTTGTCCTCCACTTTCCCTCTTAGGCTCCCCTGGGTCGTTACCAGCCTTTTCACCTCGGTTTCCTGAGTTACCATCCTGTCGCTCTGGTCCGAGGCGGCCCTCTCCAACACCTGAATAGTTTTCTCCTGCACCTCCACCTTCCTTTCCAGGCTGTTGATGGTTGGCTGGATTTTTTCTGTTGTCTCCGCCAGCATCTCCTTCATCATTGTGTGGAGCTCCGTCGTGAGTGTCTCCCTCATGGTGTTTATCTCCTCCTTTATGGCGTTTATTTCCGTTTTCAGCTCGCTTCTCAATTCCTCCCCCTGTGCGGGGGTGGGGGTGGGGGGGGGGGGGGGGGGGTGGTCGCCGCGTCCTGTTCCTGCTCCGCTGCTCGGCTCGCCAGCTTTTCCACTTCCTGATTCGCCTGAACCTCCGCCTTGCCCTGTGGGGTCGTCTGCCTGCGCGGACGCAGCTCCTGCTTTTTTCCTTCGCCTTCGCTGCTGTTCCTTCTTACATCTCGCCATCCCCCCAATTTATTATTTGCAGGCATATTTCTGTCTGTGTCTTTCTCTTTTTTCCTGGGTTTTGATGGGAAAAAGAAATTCCTTTTTTTGTTCCCCCCAAAGAAAAAAGAAACCCCCAAGGGTTTAAAAACGATTTTTTTAATATAAAAAGGGATTTTTTTTTTTTGAAAGTTTTTTTCCCCTTTAAAAAAGTTTTTCTTTTTTTTTTAATTTGCAGGAGAGGAACAAGAGGGTGAATTTAAAAATTCTTATTTTGTTCTTGTGTTATCCTCTCCGTGCTCCGACTTTTAGGCCGTTTCTGAGCGATCCCCACTCCTCCTCAGCTCACCGGGACCAGTCTCTCCTTTTATTTTTCTCTCCCTCTCCAGCTCCGTGGAACGGAGCTTTGGCACCTGGGCAGAGCCGAATTCGCGGGGCCTAAAGAATTAAAAAAAAAAAATTCCCCGGGAAAACCCCCCCCAAAAAGCCGCAATTTCGTGACTGTGCGGAAGTGTCTTTGCTGCGGCCG